>NC_060139.1:1077145069-1077397569 GCF_021461385.2 Schistocerca piceifrons
AAGGTTATTTGATTTAGAAGAAGACTTCATAGAACCCATAGTATATCATAGCGACGCAATTTCTATGTTAATTCGCCAATGTGAGGGAGCGAAGGATGCAGTACAGAACGAATAGTGCATCGGAAAGGAGATAGCTGTATCCCAAAAGAAAATCCCGTCGTTTCCATAAAAACGTTAATCGATTTAGAAGGAAAAGTCATAGAACCCATAGTATATCATAGCCACGCAATTTCTGAATTCATTCGTCACTGTGAGGGAGCGAGGAATGCAGTAAAGAATGAATAGGGCATCGGGAAGGAAATACTCGCATCCCAAATGAAATTCCTGTCGTTTCCATATAAAAGTTACTCGATTTAGTAGGATAAGTCAAAGAACCCATAGAATTTCATAGCGACGCAATTACTGTGTTAATTCGTCAATGTGAGGGAGCGAGAGATGCAGTAAAGACGGAATATTGCCTCGGAAGGGAGATACTCGTATCCCAAAAGAAAATCCTGTCGTTTCCATAGAAACGTTACACGATATAGAAGGAGAAGTCATAGAACCCGTAGTATTTCATAGCGACGCAAATTCTGCGTTAATTTGTTAATGTGAGGGAGCGAGGGTGCAGTACAGAAGGAATAGTGCATCGTAAAGGAGATACTCGTGTACCAAAAGAAAATCCTCAGGTTTCCATAGAAACGTTACTCGATTTAGAAGAAGAAGTGATTGATCACATAGTATTGCATAGCGACGCAATTTCTGTGATAATTGGTCAATGTGAGGGAGCCAGGGATGCAGCAAAGAAGGAATAATGCATCGGATGGGAGATATTCGTATGCAAAAAGAAAATCCTGACGTTTCCATAGAAACGTTACTCGATTTAGAAGGAGAAGTCAAAGATCACATAGTACATCATAGCGACGCAATTTCTGTGTTAATTCGTCAATGTGAGGGAGCGAGGGATGCAGTAAAGAAGGAATAGTGCATCGGAAAGGAGATACTCGTATCCCAAAAGAAAATCCTGTCGTTTTAATAGAAACGTTACTCGATTTAGAAGAGGAAGTCATAGAACCCATAGTATTTCATAGCGACTCAATTTCTGTGTTAATTCGCCAATGTGAGGGAGCGAGGGATGCAGTAAGGAAGGAATAGTGCATCGGAAAGGAGATACTCGTATCTTTTTAAGAATATCCTCTACTTCCCATGGAAACGTGACACGATTTAGAAGGAGAAGTCATTGAATCCATTGAATTCCATAGCGACGAAATTTCTGTGATAATACGTCAATGTGAGGGAACGAGGGATGCAGTAAAGAAGGAATTGTGCATCGGAAAGGAGATACTCGAATCCCAACAGAAAATCCTTTCGTTTCCAAAGAAACGTTACTCGAATTAGAAGGAGAAGCCATAGAACCCATAGTATATCATAGCGACACAATTTCTGGGTTAATTCGTCAATGTGAGGGAGCGAGGGATGCAGTAAAGAAGGAATAGTGCATCGGAAAGGAGATACTCGTCTCCCAAATGAAAAACCTGACGATTCCATAGAAACGTTACTCGATTTAGAAGGATAAGACATAGAACACATAGAATTTCATAGCGCCACAATTTCATTGTTGTTTCGTCAATGAGAGGGAGCGAGGGATGCAGTAAAGAAGGAATAGTGCATCGGAAAGGAGGTGCTCATATCCCAATAGAAAATCCTGTCGTTTTCATTGAAACGTTACTCGATTTAGAAGGAGAATCAATAGAACCAATAGAATTTCATAGCGACGCAATTTCTGTGCTTATTCCTCAATGTGAGGGAACGAGGGATGCAGTAAAGAAGGAATAGTGCATCGGAAAGTAGATGCTCGTATCCCAAAAGAAAATCCTGTCGTTTCCGTAGAAACGTAACTCGATTTAGAAGGAGAGGTCATAGAACCCATAGTATTTCATAGCGACGCAATTTCAGCGTTAATTTGTTAATGTGAGGGAGCGAGGTATGAAGTAAAGATGGAATAGTGCATCGGAAAGGAGATACTCGTATCCCAAAAGGCAATTCTGTCGTTTCCATAGAAACGTTACTTGATTTAGAAGGGGAAGTCGTAGAACCCATAGTATTTCATAGCGACGCAATTTCTGTGTTAATTCGTCAATGTGAGGGAGCGAGGGATGCAGTAAAGAAGGAATAGTGCATCGGACAGAAGATACTCGTATACCAAAAGAAAATCCGGTCGTTTCCATAGAAACGTTATTCGAAGTAGAAGGAGAAGTCATAGAACCCATAGTATTTCATAACGACGCAATTTCTGCGTTAATTCGTAAATGTGAGGGAGCGAGGGAAGCAGTAAAGAAGGAATAGTGCATCGGAAAGGAGATAGTCGTATCCCAAAAGAAAATCCTGTCGTTTCTATAGAAACGTTACTCGATTTGGAAGGAGAAGTCATTGAACCCATATAATTACATAGCGACGCCATTTCTGTGTTAATTCGACAATGTGAGGGAGCGAGAGATGCAGTAAAGAAGGAGTAGTGCATCGGAAAGGAGATACTCGTATCCCAAAAGAAAATCCTGTTGTTTCCATAGAAACGTTAATCGATATATAAGGGGATGTCATAGAACCAATAGAATTTCATAGCGACGAAATTTCTGTGTTAATTTGTCATTTTGAGGGAGCGAGGGATGCAGTAAAGAAGGAATAGTGCATCGGAAAGGAGATACTCGTATCCCAAAAAAAAAATCCTGATGTTACCATAGAAACGTTACTCGATTAAGAAGGAGAACTCATAGATCCCTTAGTATTTCATAGCGACGCCATTTCTGTGTTAATTCGTCAATGTGATGGAGCGAGGGATGCAGTAAAGAAGGAATAGCGCATCGGAAAGGAGGTACTCATATCCCAAAAAGGAATACCGTCGTTTCCATAGAAACGTTATTCGAATTAGAAGGAGAAACCATAGAACCCATAGTATCTCATAGCGACGCAATTTCTGTGTTAATTCGCCAATGTGAGGGAGCGAGAGATGCAGTAAGGAAGGAATAGTGCATCGGAAAGGAGATACTCGTATCTTTTTAAGAATATCCTCTACTTTCCATGGTAACGTTACACGATTTAGAATGAGAAGTCATTGAATCCATTGAATTAGATAGCGACGAAATTTCTGTGATAATACGTCAATGTGAGGGAACGAGGGATGCAGTAAAGAAGGAATTGTGCATCGGAAAGGAGATACTCGAATCCCAAAAGAAAATCCTTTCGTTTCCAAAGAAACGTTACTCGAATTAGAAGGAGAAGCCATAGAACCCATAGTATATCATAGCGACGCAATTTCTGGGTTAATTCGTCAATGCGAGGGAGCGAGGGATGCAGTAGAGAAGGAATAGTGCATCGGAAAGGAGATACTCGTCTCCCAAAAGAAAATCCTGACGAATCCATAGAAACGTTACTCGATTTAGAAGGATAAGATATAGAACCCATAGTATTTCATAGCGCCACAATTTCATTGTTGTTTCGTCAATGTGAGGGAGCGAGGGATGCAGTAAAGAAGGAATAGTGCATCGGAAAGGAGGTGCTCGTATCCCAATAGAAAATCCTGTCGTTTTCATTGAAACGTTACTCGATTTAGAAGGAGAATCAATAGAACCAATAGAATTTTATAGCGACGCAATTTCTGTGCTTATTCCTCAATGTGAGGGAACCAGGGATGCAGTAAAGAAGGAATAGCGCATCGGAAAGAAGAAACTCGTATCCCAAAAGAAAATCCTGTCATTACCATAGAAACGTTACTCGATTTAGAAGGAGAAGTCATAGAACACATAGTATTTCATAGCGACGCTATTTCTGTGCTTATTCGTCAGTTTGAGGGAACGAGGGATGCAGTAAAGAAGGAATAGTGCATCGGAAAGGAGAAACTCGTCTCCCAAAAGAAAATCCTGTCCTTTCCATTGAAACGTTACTAGATTAGAATGAGAATTCATAGAATCCATAGTATTTCATAGCGACGCAATGTCATTGTTAATTCTTCAATGTGATTGTGCGAGGGATGCTGTGAAGAAGGAATAGCGCATCGGAAAGGAGAAATTCGTATCCCAAAAGAAAATCCTGTCGTTTCCACAGAAACGTTACTCGATTTAGAAGGAGAAGTCCAAGAACCCACAGTATTTCATAGCGACGCTATTTCTGTGTTAATTCGTCATTGTGAGGGAGCGAGGGAAGCAGTAAAGACGGAATAGTGCATCGGAAATGACATACTCGTATACCAAAAGAAAATCCTGTCGTTTTCATAGAAACGTTACTCGATTTAGAAGGAGAAGTCATAGAACCGAAGTATTTCATAGCCACCCAATTTCAGTGTTAATTCGTCAATGTGGGGGAGCGAGGGATGCACTAAAGAAGCAATAGTGCATCGGAAAGGAGATACTCGTATCCAAAAAAAAAATCCTGTCGTTTCCATAGAAACGTTACTCGATTTAGATGGAGAAGCCATAGAACCCATAGTATTTCATGGCAACGCAATTTCTGCGCTTGTTCGTCATTTTCAGGGAGCGAGGGATGCAGTAAAGAAGGAATAGTGCATCGAAAAAGAGATACTCGTATCACAAAAGAAAATCCAGTCGTTTCCATAGAAACGTTACTCGATTTAGAAGGAGAAGTCATAGAACTCATAGTATTTCATAGCGACGCAATTTCTGTGTTAAATCGTCAATTTGAGGGAGCGAGAGATGCAGTACAGAAGGAATAGTGCACCGGAAAGCAGATACTCGTATCCCAACAGAAAGGCCTGTCTTTTCCATAGAAACGTTACTCGATTTAGGAGGAGAAGTCATAGAACCCATAGTAATCCATAGCCATGCAATTTCTGTGTTAATTCATCAATGTGAGGGAACGAGGGATGCAATACAGATGGAATAGTGCATCGGAAAGGAGATACTCGTATCCGAAAAAAAAAATCCTGTCGTTACCATAGTAACGTTACTCGAATTAGAAGGAGAAGTCATAGAACACATAGTATTTCATAGCGACGCTATTTCTGTGCTTATTCGTCAATGTGAGGGATCGAGGGATGCAGTAAGGAAGGAATAGTGCATCGGAAAGAAGAAACTCGTATCCCAAGAGATAATCCTGTCGTTTCCATAGAAACGTTACTCGATGAGAATGAGAAGTCATAGAATCCATAGAATTTTTTAGCGACACAATATCATTGTTAATTCGTCAATGTGATTGAGCGAGGGATGCGGTAAAGAAGGAATAGCGCATCGGAATGAGAAACTCGTATCCCGAAAGAAAATCCTGTCGTTTCCATAGAAACGTTACTCGATTTGGAAGGAGAAGACATAGACCAATAGTATTTCATAGCGACGCAATTTCTATGTTAATTCGTCAATGTGAGGGAGCGAGGGAAGCAGTAGAAAAGGAAAAGTGCATCGGAAAGGAGATACTCGTATCCCAAAAGAAATTCCTGACGTTTCCATAGAAACGTTACTCGATTTAAAAGGAGAAGACATAGAACCCATAGTATTTCATAGCGACGCAATTTCTGTGTTCATTCGTCAATGTGAGGGAGCGAGGGATGCAGTAAAGAGGTAATAGTGCATCGGACAGGAGTTACACGTATCCCAAAAGAAAATCCTGTCGTTTCCATTGAAACATTCGTCGATTTTGAAGAAGTCATAGTACGCATAGTATTTCAAGGCTACGCTTTATCTGTGTTAATTTGTCATGTGGGGGAGCGACGGATGCAATACAGAAGGAATAGTGCATCGCAAAGGAGATACTCGTTAACCCAAAAGAAAATCCTGTCGTTTCCATAGAACGTTACTCGATTTAGAAGGAGAAGTCACAGAACCCATAGTATTTGATAGCGACATAATTTCCGTGCTTATTCGACAATGTGAGGGATCAAGGAATGCAGTAAAAAACAAATAATGCATCGGAAAGGAGATGTTCGTATCCCGAAGAAAATCCCGTCGTTTCCACTGAAACGTTACTCGATTTAGAAGGAGAAGTCATTGGACCCTATAGTATTTCATAGCGACGAAATTTCTGTGCTTATTCGTCATTGTGACGGAGCGAGGGATGCAGTAAAGAAGGTATAGTGCATCGGAAAGCAGATACTCGTATCCCAAAAGAAAATCGTGTCATTTCCATAGAAACGTTACTCGATTTAGAAGGAGAATTCAGAGATCCAATACTATACCATAGCGATGCAATTTCTGAGTTAATTTGTCAGTGTGAGGGAGCCAGGGATGCAGTAAAGAAGGAATAGTGCATCGGAAGGGAGATACTCGTATCCCAAAAGAAAATCCTGTCGTTTCAATAGAAACGTTACTCGATTTAGAAGAAGATGTCATGGAACCCATAGTATTTTATAGCGACGCAATTTCTGTGTTATTTCGTCAATGTGAGGGAGCGTGGGATGCAGTAAGGACGGAATAGTGCATCGGAAAGGAGATACTCGTCTCCCAAATGAAAAACCTGACGATTCCATAGAAACGTTACTCGATTTAGAAGGATAAGACATAGAACACATAGAATTTCATAGCGCCACAATTTCATTGTTGTTTCGTCAATGAGAGGGAGCGAGGGATGCAGTAAAGAAGGAATAGTGCATCGGAAAGGAGGTGCTCATATCCCAATAGAAAATCCTGTCGTTTTCATTGAAACGTTACTCGATTTAGAAGGAGAATCAATAGAACCAATAGAATTTCATAGCGACGCAATTTCTGTGCTTATTCCTCAATGTGAGGGAACGAGGGATGCAGTAAAGAAGGAATAGTGCATCGGAAAGTAGATGCTCGTATCCCAAAAGAAAATCCTGTCGTTTCCGTAGAAACGTAACTCGATTTAGAAGGAGAGGTCATAGAACCCATAGTATTTCATAGCGACGCAATTTCAGCGTTAATTTGTTAATGTGAGGGAGCGAGGTATGAAGTAAAGATGGAATAGTGCATCGGAAAGGAGATACTCGTATCCCAAAAGGCAATTCTGTCGTTTCCATAGAAACGTTACTTGATTTAGAAGGGGAAGTCGTAGAACCCATAGTATTTCATAGCGACGCAATTTCTGTGTTAATTCGTCAATGTGAGGGAGCGAGGGATGCAGTAAAGAAGGAATAGTGCATCGGACAGAAGATACTCGTATACCAAAAGAAAATCCGGTCGTTTCCATAGAAACGTTATTCGAAGTAGAAGGAGAAGTCATAGAACCCATAGTATTTCATAACGACGCAATTTCTGCGTTAATTCGTAAATGTGAGGGAGCGAGGGAAGCAGTAAAGAAGGAATAGTGCATCGGAAAGGAGATAGTCGTATCCCAAAAGAAAATCCTGTCGTTTCTATAGAAACGTTACTCGATTTGGAAGGAGAAGTCATTGAACCCATATAATTACATAGCGACGCCATTTCTGTGTTAATTCGACAATGTGAGGGAGCGAGAGATGCAGTAAAGAAGGAGTAGTGCATCGGAAAGGAGATACTCGTATCCCAAAAGAAAATCCTGTTGTTTCCATAGAAACGTTAATCGATATATAAGGGGATGTCATAGAACCAATAGAATTTCATAGCGACGAAATTTCTGTGTTAATTTGTCATTTTGAGGGAGCGAGGGATGCAGTAAAGAAGGAATAGTGCATCGGAAAGGAGATACTCGTATCCCAAAAAAAAAATCCTGATGTTACCATAGAAACGTTACTCGATTAAGAAGGAGAACTCATAGATCCCTTAGTATTTCATAGCGACGCCATTTCTGTGTTAATTCGTCAATGTGATGGAGCGAGGGATGCAGTAAAGAAGGAATAGCGCATCGGAAAGGAGGTACTCATATCCCAAAAAGTAATACCGTCGTTTCCATAGAAACGTTATTCGAATTAGAAGGAGAAACCATAGAACCCATAGTATCTCATAGCGACGCAATTTCTGTGTTAATTCGCCAATGTGAGGGAGCGAGAGATGCAGTAAGGAAGGAATAGTGCATCGGAAAGGAGATACTCGTATCTTTTTAAGAATATCCTCTACTTTCCATGGTAACGTTACACGATTTAGAATGAGAAGTCATTGAATCCATTGAATTAGATAGCGACGAAATTTCTGTGATAATACGTCAATGTGAGGGAACGAGGGATGCAGTAAAGAAGGAATTGTGCATCGGAAAGGAGATACTCGAATCCCAAAAGAAAATCCTTTCGTTTCCAAAGAAACGTTACTCGAATTAGAAGGAGAAGCCATAGAACCCATAGTATATCATAGCGACGCAATTTCTGGGTTAATTCGTCAATGCGAGGGAGCGAGGGATGCAGTAGAGAAGGAATAGTGCATCGGAAAGGAGATACTCGTCTCCCAAAAGAAAATCCTGACGAATCCATAGAAACGTTACTCGATTTAGAAGGATAAGATATAGAACCCATAGTATTTCATAGCGCCACAATTTCATTGTTGTTTCGTCAATGTGAGGGAGCGAGGGATGCAGTAAAGAAGGAATAGTGCATCGGAAAGGAGGTGCTCGTATCCCAATAGAAAATCCTGTCGTTTTCATTGAAACGTTACTCGATTTAGAAGGAGAATCAATAGAACCAATAGAATTTTATAGCGACGCAATTTCTGTGCTTATTCCTCAATGTGAGGGAACCAGGGATGCAGTAAAGAAGGAATAGCGCATCGGAAAGAAGAAACTCGTATCCCAAAAGAAAATCCTGTCATTACCATAGAAACGTTACTCGATTTAGAAGGAGAAGTCATAGAACACATAGTATTTCATAGCGACGCTATTTCTGTGCTTATTCGTCAGTTTGAGGGAACGAGGGATGCAGTAAAGAAGGAATAGTGCATCGGAAAGGAGAAACTCGTCTCCCAAAAGAAAATCCTGTCCTTTCCATTGAAACGTTACTAGATTAGAATGAGAATTCATAGAATCCATAGTATTTCATAGCGACGCAATGTCATTGTTAATTCTTCAATGTGATTGTGCGAGGGATGCTGTGAAGAAGGAATAGCGCATCGGAAAGGAGAAATTCGTATCCCAAAAGAAAATCCTGTCGTTTCCACAGAAACGTTACTCGATTTAGAAGGAGAAGTCCAAGAACCCACAGTATTTCATAGCGACGCTATTTCTGTGTTAATTCGTCATTGTGAGGGAGCGAGGGAAGCAGTAAAGACGGAATAGTGCATCGGAAATGACATACTCGTATACCAAAAGAAAATCCTGTCGTTTTCATAGAAACGTTACTCGATTTAGAAGGAGAAGTCATAGAACCGAAGTATTTCATAGCCACCCAATTTCAGTGTTAATTCGTCAATGTGGGGGAGCGAGGGATGCACTAAAGAAGCAATAGTGCATCGGAAAGGAGATACTCGTATCCAAAAAAAAAATCCTGTCGTTTCCATAGAAACGTTACTCGATTTAGATGGAGAAGCCATAGAACCCATAGTATTTCATGGCAACGCAATTTCTGCGCTTGTTCGTCATTTTCAGGGAGCGAGGGATGCAGTAAAGAAGGAATAGTGCATCGAAAAAGAGATACTCGTATCACAAAAGAAAATCCAGTCGTTTCCATAGAAACGTTACTCGATTTAGAAGGAGAAGTCATAGAACTCATAGTATTTCATAGCGACGCAATTTCTGTGTTAAATCGTCAATTTGAGGGAGCGAGAGATGCAGTACAGAAGGAATAGTGCACCGGAAAGCAGATACTCGTATCCCAACAGAAAGGCCTGTCTTTTCCATAGAAACGTTACTCGATTTAGGAGGAGAAGTCATAGAACCCATAGTAATCCATAGCCATGCAATTTCTGTGTTAATTCATCAATGTGAGGGAACGAGGGATGCAATACAGATGGAATAGTGCATCGGAAAGGAGATACTCGTATCCGAAAAAAAAAATCCTGTCGTTACCATAGTAACGTTACTCGAATTAGAAGGAGAAGTCATAGAACACATAGTATTTCATAGCGACGCTATTTCTGTGCTTATTCGTCAATGTGAGGGATCGAGGGATGCAGTAAGGAAGGAATAGTGCATCGGAAAGAAGAAACTCGTATCCCAAGAGATAATCCTGTCGTTTCCATAGAAACGTTACTCGATGAGAATGAGAAGTCATAGAATCCATAGAATTTTTTAGCGACACAATATCATTGTTAATTCGTCAATGTGATTGAGCGAGGGATGCGGTAAAGAAGGAATAGCGCATCGGAATGAGAAACTCGTATCCCGAAAGAAAATCCTGTCGTTTCCATAGAAACGTTACTCGATTTGGAAGGAGAAGACATAGACCAATAGTATTTCATAGCGACGCAATTTCTATGTTAATTCGTCAATGTGAGGGAGCGAGGGAAGCAGTAGAAAAGGAAAAGTGCATCGGAAAGGAGATACTCGTATCCCAAAAGAAATTCCTGACGTTTCCATAGAAACGTTACTCGATTTAAAAGGAGAAGACATAGAACCCATAGTATTTCATAGCGACGCAATTTCTGTGTTCATTCGTCAATGTGAGGGAGCGAGGGATGCAGTAAAGAGGTAATAGTGCATCGGACAGGAGTTACACGTATCCCAAAAGAAAATCCTGTCGTTTCCATTGAAACATTCGTCGATTTTGAAGAAGTCATAGTACGCATAGTATTTCAAGGCTACGCTTTATCTGTGTTAATTTGTCATGTGGGGGAGCGACGGATGCAATACAGAAGGAATAGTGCATCGCAAAGGAGATACTCGTTAACCCAAAAGAAAATCCTGTCGTTTCCATAGAACGTTACTCGATTTAGAAGGAGAAGTCACAGAACCCATAGTATTTGATAGCGACATAATTTCCGTGCTTATTCGACAATGTGAGGGATCAAGGAATGCAGTAAAAAACAAATAATGCATCGGAAAGGAGATGTTCGTATCCCGAAGAAAATCCCGTCGTTTCCACTGAAACGTTACTCGATTTAGAAGGAGAAGTCATTGGACCCTATAGTATTTCATAGCGACGAAATTTCTGTGCTTATTCGTCATTGTGACGGAGCGAGGGATGCAGTAAAGAAGGTATAGTGCATCGGAAAGCAGATACTCGTATCCCAAAAGAAAATCGTGTCATTTCCATAGAAACGTTACTCGATTTAGAAGGAGAATTCAGAGATCCAATACTATACCATAGCGATGCAATTTCTGAGTTAATTTGTCAGTGTGAGGGAGCCAGGGATGCAGTAAAGAAGGAATAGTGCATCGGAAGGGAGATACTCGTATCCCAAAAGAAAATCCTGTCGTTTCAATAGAAACGTTACTCGATTTAGAAGGAGATGTCATACAACGCATAGTATTTCATAGCGACGCCATTTCTGTGTTTATTCATCATTACGAGGGAGCGAGAGATGCAGTAAAGAAGGAAAAGTGCATCGGAAAGGAGATACTCGTACCCCAAAACAAAACCCTGTCGTATCAATAGAAACGTTACTCAAACTAGAAGGAGAAGTCATAGAACCCATAGTATTTCATAGCGACCCAATCTCTTCGTTAATTCGACAATGTGAGGGAGCGAGGGATGCAGTAAAGAAGGAACAGTGCATCGGAAAGGAGATACTCGTATCCGAAACGAAAATCCTTACGTTTCCAGAGAAACGTCACTCGATTTACAAGGAGTAGTCATAGAACCCATAGAATTTCATAGCGACGAAATTTCTGTGCATATACGTCAATGTGAGGGAACGAGAGATGCAGTAAAGAAGGAATAGTGCATCGGAAAGGAGATACTCGTGTCCCAAAAGAAGATCTGTCGTTTCGATAGAAACGTTACTCCATTAGAAGGAGAAGTCATAGAACCCATAGAATTTCATAGCGGCGATATATCATTGTTAATTCGTCAATGTGAGGGAGCGAGGGATGCAGTAAAGAAGGAATAGTGCATCGGAAAGAAGAAACTCGTATCTCAAAAGAAAATTCTGGCGTTTCCATAGAATCGTTACTCGATTAGAAGGAGAAGTCATAGAAACCATAGTATTTCATCGCGACGCAATTTCTGTGTTAATTCGTCAATGTGAGGGAGCGAGGGATGCAGGAAAGAGGTAATAGTGCGTCGGAAAGGAGATAATTGTATCCCAAAAGAAAATCCTGTCGCTTCCATAGAAACGTTACTCGATTTTGAAGAAGTCATAGTATCTCAAGGCAACACAGTATTTGTGTTAATTTGTCAATGTGAGGGAGGGAAGGATGCAATACAGAAGGATTAATGCATCTAAAAGGAGGTAGACGTTGCCCAATAGAAAACCTGTCGTTTCCATAGAAACGTTACTCGATTTAGACGGAGAAGTCATAGAACCCATAGTAATTGATAGCGACGCAATTTCTGTGCTTATTCGTCAATGTGAGGCAACGAGGGATGCAGTAAAGAAGGAATAGTGCATCGGAAAGGAGAAACTCGTATCCCAAAAGAAAATCCTGTCGTTTCAATAGAAACGTTACTCGATTTAGAAGGAGATGTCATACAACGCATAGTATTTCACAGCGACGCCATTTCTGTGTTTATTCATCATTATAAGGAAGCGAGAGATGCAGTAAAGAAGGAATAGTGCATCGGAAAGGAGATACTCGTTCCCCAAAACAAAACCCTGTCGTATCAATAGAAACGTTACTCGATTTAGAAGGAGAATTCATAGAACCCATAGTATTTCATAGCGACCCAATCTCTTCGTTAATTCGTCAATTTGAGGGAGCGAGGGATGCAGTAAAGAAGGAACAGTGCATCGGAAAGGAGATACTCGAATCCCAAACGAAAATCCTTACGTTTCCAGAGAAACGTCACTCGATTTACAAGGACTAGTCATAGAACCCATAGTATTTCATAGCGACGAAATTTCTGTGCTTATACGTCAATGTGAGGGAACGAGGGATACAATAAAGAAGGAATAGTGCATCGGAAAGGAGATACTCGTGTCCCAAAAGAAGATCTGTCGTTTCCATACAAACGTTACTCCATTAGAAGGAGAAGTCATAGAACCCATTGTATTTCATAGCGACGATATATCATTGTTAATTCGTCAATGTGAGGGAGCGAGGGATGCACTAAAGAAGGAATAGTGCATCGGGAAGAAGAAACTCGTATCCCAAAAGAAAATTCTGTCGTTTCCATAGAAACGTCACTCGATTTGAAGGAGAAGTCATAGAAACCATAGTATTTCATCGCGACGCAATTTCGGTGTTAATTCCTCAATGTGAGGGAGCGAGGGATGCAGGAAAGAGGTAATAGTGCATCGGAAAGGAGATAATTGTATCCCAAAAGAAAATCCTGTCGCTTCCATAGAAACGTTACTCGATTTGGAAGAAGTCATAGTACGCATAGTATTTCAAGGCAACGCAGTATCTGTGTTAATTTGTCAGTGTGAGGGAGGGACGGATACAATACAGAAGGATTAATGCATCTAAAGGAGATAGGCGTTGCCCAATAGAAAACCTGTCGTTTCCATAGAAACGTTGCTCGATTAAGACGGAGAAGTCATAGAACAAATAGTATTTGATAGCGACGCAATTTCTGTGCTTATTCGTCAATGTGAGGGAACGAGGGATGCAGTAAAGAAGGAATAGTGCATCGGAAAGGAGAAACTCGTATCCCAAAAGATAATCCTGTCGTTTCCATAGAAACGTTACTCGATTAGAATGAGAAGTCATAGAATCCATAGTATTTCATAGCGACGCAATATCATTGTTAATTCGTCAATGTGATTGAGCGACGGATGCAGTAAAGAAGGAATAGCGCATCGGAATGAGAAACTCGTATCCCGAAAGAAAATCCTGTCGTTTCCATAGAAACGTTACTCGATTTAGAAGGAGAAGACATAGACCCATAGTATTTCATAGCGACGCAAGTTCTGGGCTTATTCGTCATTGTGAGGGATCGAAGGATGCAGTAAAGAAGGAATATTGCATCGGATAAGAGATACTCGTATCCCAAAAGAAAATCCTTTCGTTTCCATAGAAATGTTACTCGATTTAGAAGGAGAAGTAATAGAACCCATAGTGTTTCATAGCGACCCAATCTCTTCGTTAATTCGTCAATGTGAGGGAGCGAGGGAAGCAGTAAAGAAGGAACAGTGCATCGGAAAGGAGATACTCGTATCCCAAACGAGAATCCTTACGTTTCCATAGAAACGTCACTCGATTTACAAGGAGAACTCATAGAACCCATATTATTTCATAGCGACGAAATTTCTGTGCTTATACGTCAATGTGAGGGAACGAGGGATGCAGTAAAGAAGGAATAGTGCATCGGAAAGGAGATACTCGTATCCCAAAAGAAGATCTGTCGTTTCCATAGAAACGTTACTCCATTAGAAGGAGAAGTCATAGAACCCATAGTATTTCATAGCGACGATATATCATTGTTAATTCGTCAATGTGAGGGAGCGAGCGATGCAGTAAAGAAGGAATAGCGCATCGGAAAGGAGAAACTCGTATCCCAAAAGAAAATCCTGTCCTTTCCATTGAAACGTTACTCGATTAGAATGAGAATTCAGAGAATCCATAGTATTTCATAGCGACGCAATGTCATTGTTAATTCGTCAATGTGATTGTGCGAGGGATGCTGTGAAGAAGGAATAGCGCCTCGGATAGGAGAATCTCGTATCCCAAAAGAAAATCCTGTCGTTTCCACAGAAACGTTACTCGATTTAGAAGGAGAAGTCCTAGAACCCACAGTATTTCATAGCGACGCAATTTCTGTGTTAATTCGTCATTGTGAGGGAGCGAGGGATGCAGTAAAGAAGGAATAGTGATAAGGTAAGGAGATATTTGTATCCGAAAAGAAAATTTTGTCGTAACCGTAGAAACGTTTCTCGATTTAGAGGGAGGTGACATAGAACACATAGTATTTCATAGCGACACAATTTCTGTTTAATACGTCAATGTGAGGGAGCGAGGGATGCTATAATGAAGGTATAGTGCATCGGATAGGAGACACTCGTATCCCAAAAATAATCCTGTCGTTTCCATAGAGACGTTACTCGATTTAGAAGGACATGTCATAGAACCCGTAGTATTTAATAGCGACGCAATTTCTGTTGTAATTCGTCAATGTGAGGGAGCGAAGAATGCAGTACAGAAGGAATAGTGCATCGGAAAGGAGATACTCGTATCCCAAAAGAAACTCCTGTTGTTTCCATAGAAACGTTACTCGATTTAGAAGGAGAAGTCATAGAACCCATAGTATTTCATAGCGACGCAATTTCTGTGTTAATTCGTCAATGTGAGGGAGCGAGAGATGCAGTAAAGATGGAGTAGTGCATCGGAAAGGAGATACTCGTATCCCAAAAGAAACTCCTGTTGTTTCCATAGAAACGTTACTCGATTTAGAAGGAGAAGTCATAGAACCCATAGTATTTCATAGCGACGCAAATTCTGTGTTAAATAATCAATGTGAGGGAGCGAGAGATGCAGTAAAGAAGGAATAGTGCATCGGGAAAGTAGATACTCGTATCCCAAAATAAAATTCAGTCCCTTTCATAGAAACGTTTCAGATTTAGAAGGAGAAGTCATAGAACTCATAGTATTTCATAGCAACGCAATTTCTGTGTTAATTCGTCAATAAGAGGGTGCGAGGGATGCAGTAAAGAAGGAATAGTACATCGGAAAAAGAGATACTCGAATCCCAATAGGAAATGCTATCGTTTCCGTAGAAATGTTACACGATTCAGAAGGAGACATAGAAAACATAGTATTTCATAGCGACGCAATTTCTGTGTTAATTCGTCAATGAGAGGGAGCAAGGGATGCAGTAAAGAAGGAGTAGTGCATGAGAAAGAAGATACTCGTATCCCAAAAGAAAATGCTGTCGTTTCCATAGAAATATTACTCGATTTAGAAGAAGACATAGAAAACATAGTAATTCATAGCGACGCCATTTCTGTGTTAATTCGTCAATGAGAGGGAGCGAAGGATGCAGTAAAGAAGGAATAGTGCATCGGAAAGGAGATACTCGTATCCCAAAGGAAAATCCTGTCGTTTCCATAGAAACGTTGATCGATTTAGAAGGAGATGTCATAGAACCCATAGTATTTCATAGCGACGCAATTTCTGTGTTAAATCGTCAGTGTGAGGGAGCGAGAGATGCAGTAAAGAAGGAATAGTTAATCGGGAAGGAGATAATCGTATCCCAAAATAAAATACAGTCCTTCTTATAGAAACGTTACAGATTTAGAAGGAGAAGTCATAGAACCCACAGTATTTCATAGCGACGCAATTTCTGCATTAATTCGTCAATTTGAGGGAGCGAGGGATGCAGTAAAGAAGGAATAGTGCATCGGAAAGGAGATATTCGGTTCCCAAAAGAAAATCCTGTCCTTTACATTGAACCGTTACAGATTTAGAAGGAGAAGTCATAGAACCCATAGTATTTCATAGCAACGCAATTTCTGTGTTAATTCGTCAATGTGAGGGAGCGAGGTATGCAGTAAAGAAGGAATAGAGTATCGGAAAGGATATACTCGTATCCCAAAAGAGAAACCTTTCGTATCAATAGAAACATTACTCGATTTAGGAGGAGAAGCCATAGATCCAATAGTATTTAATAGCGACGCAATTTCTGTGTTAATTCGTCAGTGTGAGGGAGCGAGGGATGCAGTAAAGAGGGAATAGTGTATCGGAAAGGAGATACTCGTATCCCAAACGAAAATCCTGTCGTTTCCATAGAAACGTTATTCGATTTAGAAGAGGAAGTCATAGAACCCATAGTATTTCGTAGCGACGCAATTTCTGTGTTAATTCCTCGATGTGAAGGGGCGAGGGATGCAGTAGAGAAGGAATAGTGCATCGGAAACAAGATAGTCGTAACCCAAAGGAAATCCTGTCCTTTCCATAGAAATGTTACTCGATTTAGAAGGAGAAGTCATAGATCACATAGTATTTCATAGCGACGCAATTTCTGTGTTAAATCGTCAATGTGAGGGAGCGAGGGATGCAGTAAAGAAGGATTAGTGCATCGGAAAGGAGATAGTTGTATCCCAAAGGAATATCCAATCGTTTCCATAAAATGTTACTCTATTTAGAAGGAGACGTCATAGAATCCATCGTAATTCATAACGACGCAATTTCTATGTTAAATCGTCAATGTGAGGGATCAAGGGATGCAGTAAAGAAGGAATAGTGCATCGGAAAGAAGATACTCGTATCCCAACAGAAAATCCTGTTGTATCCATAGACACGTTAATCGATTTCGAAGGAGAAGTCATAGAACCCATAGTATTTCTTAGCGACGCAATTTCTGTGTTAATTCGTCAATGTGAGGGAGCGAGGGATGCAGTGAAGAAGGAATAGTGCATCGGAAAGGAGATACTCGTATCCCAAAATAAAATTCAGTCCTTTTCATAGAAACGTTACAGATTTAGAAGGAAAAGTCATAGAACCCATAGTATTTCATAGTGACGCAATTTCTGTGTTAATTCGTCAATAAGAGGGTGCGAGGGATGCAGTAAACTAGGAATAGTGCATCGGAAAGGAGATACTCGTATCCTAAAAGAAAATGCTGTCGTTTCCATAGAAATGTTACTCGATTTAGAAGAAGACATAAAAAACATAGTAATTCATAGCGACGCCATTTCTGTGTTAATTCGTCAATGAGAGGGAGCGAGGGTTGCAGTAAAGAAGGAATAGTGCATCGGAAAGGAGATACTCGTATCCCAAAATAATATCAAGTACTTTTCATTGAAACGTTACTCGATTTAGATGGAGAAGTCATTAAACTCATATTATTTCATAGCGATGCAATATCTGTAATTATTCGTAAATGTGAGGGAGCGAGGGATGCAGTCAAGATGGAGCAGTGCATCGGAAAGGAGATAATCGTATCAAAAACGAAAATCCTGTCAATTCCATAGAAACGTTACTCGATTTAAAAGGAGAAGTCATAGAACTCATAGAATTTCATAGCGACGCAATATCTGTGTTAATTCGTTAATGTGAGGGAGCGAGGTATGCAGTAAAGAAGGAATAGAGTATCGGAAAGGAGATACTCGTATCCCAAAAGAAAAACCTGTCGTTTCAACAAAAACATTACTCGATTTAGGATGAGAAGCCATAGATCCAATAGTATTTAATAGCGACGCAATTTCTGTGTTAATTCGTCAATATGAGGGAGCGAGGGATGCAGTAAAGAGGGAATAGTGCATCGGAAAAGAGATACTCGTATCCCAAACGAAAATCCGGTCGTTTCCATAGAAACGTTACTCGATTTAGAAGGAGAAGTCATAGTATTTCATGACGACGAAAGTTCTGTGTTAATTCGTCAATGGGAGGGAGCGGGGGATGCAATATACATGGAGTGGTGCATCAGAAAGGAGATACTCGTCTCCCAAAAGAAAATCCTGTCGTTTCCAATGAAATGTTACTCGATTTAGAAAATGAGAAGTCATAGAAGCCATACTATGTCATAGCGACGCATTTTCTGTGTTAATTCGTCAATGTTAGGTAGCGAGGGATGCAGTAAAGAAGGAGTAGTGCATCGGAGATTAGATATTCGTATCTCAAAAGAAAATCCTGCCGTTTCAATAGAAACGTTACTCCATTTAGAAATAATAGTCATAGAACCCATAGTATTTCATAGCGACGCAATTTCTGTGTTAATTCGTCAATATGAGAGAGCGAGGGATGCAGTAAAGAAGGAAAAGAGCTTCGGGAAAGGAGATACTCGTATCCCAAAAGAAATTCCTGTCGGCTCCATAGAAACGTTACTCGATTTAAAAGGAAAAGTCGTAGAACCCATAGTATTTCATAGCGACGCAATTTCTGTGTTAATTCGTCAATATGAGGGAGCGAAGTATGCAGTAAAGAAGGAATAGAGCATCGGAAAGGAGATACTCGTATCCCAAAAGAAAATCATGTCCTTTCCATAGAAACGTTACTCGATTTAGATTGAGAAGTCATGGAACCCATAGTATTTCATAGCGACGAAATTCCTGTGTTAATTCGTCAATGTGAGGGAGCAAGGGATGCAGTAAAGAATGAATAGTGCATCGGAGAGGAGATACTCGTATCCCAAAACAAAAACCTGTCGTTTCCATAGAAACGTTTCTCGTTTTAGAAAGAGTTATTGAACCCATAGTATTTCATAGCGACGCAATTTCTGTGTTAATTCGCCAATGTGAAGGAGCGAGGGATGCAGTGAAGAAGGAGTAGTGCATCAGAAAGGAGATAGTCGTATCCCAAAGAAAATCCAGTTATTTGCATAGAAACGTTACTCGATTTAGAAGGAGAAGTCATTGAACCCATAGTATTTAATAGCGACGCAATATCTGTGTTAATTCGTCAATGTGAAGGAGCGAGGGAAGCAGTGAAGACGGAATAGTGCATCGGAAAGTAGATACTCGTATGCCAAAACGAAAACCTGTCGTTTCCATAGAAACGTTACCCGATTTAGATGGAGAAGTCATAGAACTCCATGTTATTCATAGCGACGCAAATTCTTTTATAATTCGCCAATGTGAGGGAGCGAAGGATGCAGTAAAGATGGAGTAGCGCATCGGAAAGGAGATACTCGTATCCCAAAAGAAAATCCTATCGCTTCCATCGAAACGTTACGCGATTTAGAAGGAGAAGTCATAGAACCCATAGTATTTCATAGCGACGCAATTTCTGTGTTAATTCGTCAATGTGAGGGAGCAAGGGATGCAGTAAAGAGGGAATAGTGCATCGGAATGGAGATACCCGTATCCCAAAACAAAAACCTGTCGTTTCCATAGAAACGTTACTCGATTTAGAAGAAGAAGTCATAGAAACCATATTATTTCATAGCGACGCAATTTCTGTGTTTATTCGCCAATGTGAAGGAGCAAGGAATGCAGTAAAGAAGGAGTAGTGCATCGGAAAGGAGATAGGCGTAACCCAAAGAAAATCCAGTCCTTTCCATAGAAACGTTACTCGTTTTAGAAGGAGAAGTCATAGAACACATAGTAATTCATAACGACGCAATATCTGTGTTAATTCGTCAATGAGAAGGAGCGAGGGATGCAGCAAAGACGGAATAGAGCGTCGGAAAGGAGATACTCGTATCCCAAACGAAAATCCTGTCGTTTCCATAGAAACGTTACTCAATTTAGAAGGAGAAGTCATAGAACCCATAGTATTTCATAGCGACGCAATTTCTGTGTTAATTCGTCAATGTGAGGGAGCGAGGGATGCACTAAAGAAGGAATAGTGCATCGGAAATTAGATATTCGGTTCCCAAAAGAAAATCCAGTCCTTAACATAGAAGCGTTACTCAATTTAGAAGAAGTCATAGAAAACATAGTATGTCATAGCGACGCAATATCTGTGTTAACTCGTCAATTTGAGGGAGCGACGTATGCAGTAAAGAAGCAATAGTGCATCGGAAAGGAGATACTCGAATCCCAAAAGAAAATCCTGTCGTTAAAATAGAAACGTTACTCGATTTAGAAGGAGAAGTCATAGAACCCATAGTATTTCATAGCGACGCAATTTCTGGATTAATCCTTCAATGTGAAATAGCGAGGGATGTAGTAAAGAGGGAATAGTGCATCGGAAAGGAGATACTAGTATCCCAAAAGAAATACCTTTCGTTTCCATGGAATCGTTACTCAATTTAGAAGGAGAAGTCATAGAACTGATAGTATTGCATAGCGACGCAATTTCTGTGTTAATTCTTCAGTGTGAAGGAGCGAGGTATGCAGTGCATCGGAAATGAGTTAGTTGTATCCCAAAGAAAATCCTGTCCTTCCCATAGACACGTTACTCGATTTAGGAGAAGTCAAAGAAGCCATAGTATTTCATAGCGACGCAATTACTGTGTTAATTCGTCAATAAGAGGCAGCGAGGGATGCAATTAAATAGGAATAGTGCATCGGGATAGGAGATACTCGTATCCCAAAAGAAAACCCTGTCGTTTTCATAGATACGTTACTCGATTTAGAAGAAGAAGTCATAGAACCCATTGTATTTCATAACGACGCCATTTCTGTGTTCATTGGTCAATGTGAAGGAGCGAGGCATGCAGTAAAGACGGAATAGTGGATCGGAAAGGAGATACTCGTATCCCAAAAGAAAATCCTGTCGTTTCCATAGAAACGTTTCTCGATTTAGAAATAGAAGTCATAGAACTCATAGTATTTCATAGCGACGCAATTTCTGTGTTAAATCGTCAATGTGAGGGAGCGAGGGATGCAGTAAAGATGCAGTAGTGCATCGAAAAAGAGATACTCGTATCCCTAAAGAAAATCATGTCCTTTCGATAGGAACGTTACTCCATTTAGAAGGAGAAGTCTTAGAACTCATAGTATTTCATAGCGATCAATTTCTGTGTAAATTCGTCAATGTGAGGGCGCGAGGGATGCAGTAAAGACGGAATAGTGCATCGGAGAAAGGAGATACTCGTATCCCAAAAGAAAACCCTGTCGTTTCCATAGATACGTTACTCGATTTAGAAGAAGAAGTCATAGAACCCATTGTATTTCATAGCGACGCAATTTCTGTGTTAAATCGTCAATGTGAGGGAGCGAGGGATGCAGTAAAGATGCAGTAGTGCATCGAAAAAGAGATACTCGCATCCCTAAAGAAAATCATGTCCTTTCGATAGGAACGTTACTCCATTTAGAAGGAGAAGTCTTAAAACTCATAGTATTTCATAGAGATCAATTTCTGTGTAAATTCGTCAATGTGAGGGCGCGAGGGATGCAGTAAAGACGGAATAGTGCATCGGAAAGGTGATAGTCGTTTCCCAAAAGAAAATCCAGTCGTTTCCACAGAAACGTTACTCGATTTAGAAGGAGTAGACATAGAACTCATAGTATTTCATAGCGACGCAATTTCTGTGTTAATTCGTCAATGTGAAGGAGCAAGGGATGCAGTAAAGAAGGAATAGTGCATCGGAATGGAGATAGTCGTATTCCAAAAGAAAATCCAGTAGCTTCCATAGAAACGTTACTAGATTTAGAAGGAGATGTCATAGAAACCATAGAATAACATAGCGACGCCATATCTGTGTTAATTCGTCAATGTGAGGAAGCGAAGTGTGCAGTAAAAAAGGAATAGTGCATCGGAAAGGAGATACTCGTATCCCAAAAGGAAATCCTGTCGTTTCCATAGAAACGTTACTAGATTTCGAAGGAGAAGTCATAGAACCCATAGTATTTCATAGCGACGCAATTTCTGTTTTAATTCGTCAATGTGAGGGAGCAAGGGATGCAGTAAAGCTGGAATATGTTGTGGCGTAGCAAGACAGCCACGCCACGGAAGTAGCCGAAAGGCATGCGTTTAGCAGGCCAGTTATAGGTCTGTAACAGGATACGTAATGAATGTTATAAGGAAAAGTACGTAGCTTCTGTAATACTTAACTTTATTCCATCCTTGGTAGATCGCTATTGACGGTATATGTGAGACTCCATAGATACATGCAATTTTACTAATGACGCCTTGCTAGGTCGTAGCCATGGAGTTGGCTGAAGGCTATTATAACTATCTGCTCGGCAAATGAGCAATGCTTAGTCCGTGTAGTCGCTAGCAAAGTCGTCCGTACAACTGGGGCGAGGGCTAGTCCGTATCTCGAAACCTGCCTTGTGTTGGCGCTCGGTCTGCGATCACACAGTGGCGACAAGCGGGTCCGACATGTACTAATGGACTGCGGCCGATTTAAAGCTACCACCTAGCAAGAGTGGTGTCTGGCGGTGACACCTCATTCCTCCCCCGCAAATCGGCGAACGGTCGTGTTATAAGGCTTCCGCCCTCCGTGGGGAGGACCCCATGTTGACGTATGCGATGAGGTGGGGAGCCTAACAACAGGCGAGGCTGTGCCACCCGCACCCGGCCATTCGGTCCGAGGGGAGCTAGGAAACGCCTGAAAACCTAGTCGAGGGTGCACGTCAACATGCGGTGTATGCGCCCGTAGAGAGACAGGGGGGGCCGAAGGGTCGACCTCCATTGCGTCGGGGTACCCGATGCGCGAAGACGCCATGAGGTTCGGAGCGGGCAAGAGTTCCATGGCGGAGGACAGCTGGTCACGGGAAGCGATCTGCGGCGCGTGACCCAGGGAGGCGCCCGGCGGCAGCAGCGAAGCGTCCACTGCGGGCGGCGCCGGCGGGAGAACAGGTGGCGGCGGCGGCGGCGGCTGCGGCGGCGCGTCGCCATGGGGCAAAATGGAAGGCATCGTCGGTAACACCTGGGGATGAGGCGAGCCAGTAGATGGGTCCCCAGGGCGCTGACCGGACGGCACCGTCGCTGAAAGACGGGGAGCGGCAGAACCCGTGCGACGACAGAGGCGCAGCTGATTGAGAGGCCGACGCACCTCACCAGAGGCCCCCAAAACCCAATACATCGCGCGGCCGATGCAGCGAAGAATGCGCCCCGCGAGCCAACACCGTGAACCTCGATAGTTGCGATTTAATTCAACGTCGCCTGGAGCAAAAGCAGGTGTCTGCCGCTGCACAGGAACCTGATGCGGCGGATGCAGCAAAGACATCAAGGTTCGATGAGGACGACCGTGGAGCAACTCAGCCGGCGAGCGACCATCTCGGGGCTGAGAGCGATACGATGACAAAAAGAGCAACAACGCGTCCTCCCTAGAATGCGACTCTTTCAACTTCAACATCTGTGACTTCAAAGTCCGGACCAATCGTTCAGCGGCACCATTTGACTGAGGCGAAAACGGCGCGGATGTCAGATGTTGAATACCATTAGCCAGGCAGAATGACTGAAATTCTGCGGACATGATCTGTGGGCCATTGTCGGAAACAATAGTCTGCAGAAGACCTTCAATGCAAAAGATAGTAGACAACGCTTGGATGGCGGCAGATGACGTCGTGGAAGACATCCGAACAACAAAAGGAAAATTATTGAAGGCATCTACCAGAACCAACCATCGAGCATTCCAGACTGGACCAGCAAAATCGATGTGCAAGCGTTGCCAAGGGGAAGTGGCTTTTGGCCATGCAAAGACCTTCTGCGGCTTTGCAGATTATTGTTCGGCACACGCCATGCAAGAAGAACACATATTCGTAATCGCAGCATCGATTCCGAACCAAGTACAGTGCTGACGAGCAAGTTGTTTCGTTCGCACTATACCCCAATGTCCTTGGTGAAGAAGCCGTAAAACAGAGGACTGATCATTATCAGAACGCAACAACAAAACACCATGTCGAACAAAAAGTTTCTCCTTGTGAGCAAAAAATCGGCGAACCAACGGATCCTCGATCCGAGACTTTGACAAAGGCCATTGCGTACCAACAAAACGCAAAACGGCAGCAAGGACCGGGTCAGCAGCTGTGGCTGTAGCTACACGACGAAAATCAATCGGAAATGATTCGACCACTTTATGGGTTTCCGAATCAATGAACATGCAAGCAAGTTCGGAAGAATCGAATGATCTATCCTCAGCAAGAGGCAAACGGGACAACGCATCGGCGTTTCCGTGCTTAGCAGTGGACCGATACAAGATATCGTAGCGGTACTGTGAGAGGAAAATAGACCAGCGAATGAATTTCTGCGCTGTACGTGGAGGTACAGGCTTGGTCGGATGAAAAAGCGACGTCAAAGGTTTGTGGTCTGTGATGATGGTAAAGTGACGACCATACAAGAAATCATGAAACTTTGTAACACCAAAGACGAGAGCCAAAGCTTCTTTCTCTATCTGCGAGTAATTTCTTTGCGCAGACGAGAGCAATTTTCAAGCAAAGGCAATAGGGCGATCATGCGACCCATCTCAGTGCGCAAGCACAGCACCGATCCCGAAATCCGATGCATCTACCATCAACAAAAGGGATTTCTGGGGATCGAATGGCGTAAGGCAAGTATTTGAAAGCAACGCCGATTTCAACTGGCGAAAGGCGCGTTCGCAGTCCGTCGTCCAGACGAACGGAACACCTTTACGGCGTAAGCGATGAAGCGGAGCTGAAATGGAAGAGGCATTGCGCAGAAAGCGATGATAATAGTTAATTTTACCCAACACACTCTGTAGCTGCAGCGAAGTCTGCGGTGAAGGCAAGTCGTGTATGGCACGGAGGTGTTCTGGACTGGGATGGATGCCTTGGGCATTGATTACATGTCCCAGATATGGCAAGTCACGAGCAAAAAACACACATTTGTCCTTCCGCAAGTGAAGACCATTTTGTCGCAATACCTGAAATAATGTTCTTAGATTTGCTAAATGTTCGTCAGCTGTCCTTCCGGAGATCACAATATCGTCCAGATAGTTCGCAGGAGTAGGGTCTGATGCACAAACAGTTTGCAGATATTGCTGAAACAATGCAGGGGCGGAGGCACACCCGAATGGCAGTCTTTTGAATAGGTACAAACCAAGATGCGTGTTAACCACCAAGACGCGCTGGGAATCCTCGTCCACTGGTATTTGCAAGTACGCATCTGCTAGGTCCAACTTCGAAAAATATTTACCCGGGCACAGCTTATCAAAAAGATCTTCCGGGCGGGGTAAAGTATAGGTTGCAATCACTAATTGTGGATTCACTGTTGCCTTGAAGTCCACACAAAGTCTCAATTTTCCGGAAGTTTTCGGCAAAATTACTAAGGGTGAGGCCCAGAGAGAAGCTTGCACACGTTCAATGACACCTTGTGATTCTAAATTGTGTAATGTTCTTGCGACCTCATCACGCAATGCGTGAGGAACATTGCACGCTCTGAAAAATTTGGGTTGCGCGTTGACTTTCAGTTCCAAATGTGCTTCATAGTTCTTAGCGCAACCAAGGCCCGGTGCAAAAATGTCTGCAAATTCTTCACACAGACGAGAAAGACTGTCTGAAGGCACAGTCTGATTCACTGATAGGACCTGATTTACAATAGACAAATTAAACAATTGAAATAAATCGAAACCAAATAAGTTCACTGCAGAAGAAGAACGAAGAACGTAAAATGAGACAAGTTTTGTTTGTCCCTTGTATGTAGCAAGAAGGCTGCACTGTCCTAACACAGGGATATTCTGACCTGAATAACTATGTAACTTAACATTTGCGGCATGCAACGGAGGTTTGTCCAGTTGTTTGTACGTGTCGTGATTGATCAATGAAACAGCAGCTCCGGTATCGAGCTGGAATGGTATGACCTTGCCATTAAAGTCCAAATCTACAAAATGTTAATTGTCCTGCTGACGACAAGAGCGACTGTCTCGTGCAATTTGAACTGATACAGGTACAGCATCACTTGCTAATTGACATGATTTCCGGCGACGCCGACGCACACGTTTTGTGGGACGAACACAGTCACTGTTAGAGAAAGTGGCACTGGACAAAGCGGAATTAACTACATGAATGTCCATGGGCGAAGGTCCACGAGCCTGAGTGTCCTTGGTTCGATTCCGGCGCGAAGCAAACGGCCGGGAACGATTGTGATTGTCTGATCTGAGCTTTTTCTGGCAAACACTTTGAACATGTCCTTTTTCATTACAGTAAAAACAAATAGCTTGGCGTGACGGGCAAGTGTCATGCGAATGTCTAGTTGCACACCGTGGGCATGATTTCACTGCATTTGTATGCTTGCGCGGCACACCTGATTTAGAGCGTGGCGGCAGCTGCGTGGACGTGCGCGAGGGCAGTTTATCGGTCCGCGCAGCGCGCCCGGCGGGCTGGTTGATGGTACACACAGCTGGCGAAGTTGCAAATGATTCCTGAGCAAAGTCAAGTGTGTCTTGTCTATCTAATATGTCTATCACTTGCTGAAGGGATGGATTAACTAGTTTCAAAATCTGTTCCCGTATACGAACATCAGAAACGTTCTGTGCAATTGCATCATGTACCATTGTATCTGAATAAGGGAGTCCACATTCACACTCAAAAGCACAATCCCTTGTAAGGCCTTGCAATGTTGCAACCCACTCCCTATTAGTTTGACCGGCCGTACGTTTTGTACGAAAAAAAGTATACCTTTTTGCAACGACATTGACTGTTTCCTTGAAATAGGCATCCAATGCAGACAAAATTTATTCATAGGACAGGGTCGCTACGTCGCGTCGGGGAAACAATTTCACTATCACACGGTAGGTGGACACACCTACACACGAAAGCAAAAACGGCTGCCGCTCATTACCTTGAATTCTGTAGGCGGCGAGATGGAATCCAAATTGGCGTGACCACTCCGTCCATGATTCCTGGGCTGAATCAAAAGGCCGAAACTGGGATGCAACTGCGTGTTGTGGCTGCGGTACCGGTGAAGCGGCGGCGGCCGCATCGTTTTGCAGTGCACGTTGACCCTGGACGAGCTGTCCAAGGGCATCCAATTGCGCCTGTGTCTGCTGACTCTGCAAGCGATAAAATGCGGACAGTACATCTGGCGAAGCCATGACAAGTAAATGTAAGCAATTAGAAAGAAGAAGACCCATTTCCGTTGACTCGTCGCCAACTGTTGTGGCGTAGCAAGACAGCCACGCCACGGAAGTAGCCGAAAGGCACGCGTTTAGCAGGCCAGTTATAGGTCTGTAACTGGATATGTGATGAATGTTATAAAGAAAAGTACGTAGCTTCTGTAATACTTAACTTTATTCCATTCTAGGTACATCGCTATTGACGATATAAGTGAGACTAAATAGATACATGCAATTTTACTAATGGCGCCTTGCTAGGTCGTAGCCATGGACTTAGATGAAGGCTATTCTAACTATCTGCTAGGCAAATGAGCAATGCTTCGTCTGTGTTGTCGCTAGCAAATTCGTCCGTACAACTGGGGCGAGTGCTAGTCCGTATCTCGAGCCCTGCCTTGTGGTGGCTCTCGGTCTGCGATCACACAGTGGCGACAAGCGGGTCCGACATGTACTAATGGACCGCGGCCGATTTAAAGCTAGAACCTAGCAAGTGCGGTGTCTGGCGGTGACACCACAGAATAATGCATCGGAAAGAAGATTCAGTAAAGAAGGAATAGTGCATCGGAAAGGAGACAGTCGTATCCCAAAAGAAAATCCTGTCCTTTCCATAGGCACGTTACTCGATATAGAACGAGAAGTCATAGAACCCATAGTATTTCATAGCGACATAAATTCTGTGTTAATTCGTCATTGTGAGGGAGCGAGGTATGCAGTAAAGAAGGAATAGTGCATCGGAAAGGAGATACTCGTATCCCAAAAGAAAAACATGTCCTTTCCATAGAAACGTTACTCGATTTAGAAGGAGAAGTCATAGAACACATAGTATTTCATAGCTACAAAATTTCTGTGTTAATTCGTGAGTGTAAGGGACCGAGGGATGCAGTAAAGAGGGAATAGTTCATCGGTCAGGAGATACTCGTATACAAAAAGAAAATACTGTCGTTTCCATAGAATCGTTACTCGATTTAGAAGAAGAAGTCATAGAACCCATAGTATTTCATAGCGAAGCAATTTCCGTGATAATTCAACAATGTGAGGGAGTGAGGGATGCAGTATAGAAGGAATAGTGCATCGGAAAGGGATTACTCGTATCCCAAATGAAAATCCTGTCGCTTCCATAGAGACGTTACTCGATTTAGAAGGAGATGTCATAGAACCCTTAGTTTTTCGTAGCGACGCAATTTCTGCGTTAATTGGTCAATGTGAGGGAGCGGGGGATGCAATATAGAAAGAGTAGTGCATCGGAATGGAGATACTCGTATCCTAAAAGAAAATCCTGTCGTTTCCAAAGAAACGTTACTCGATTTAGAAGAAGAAGTCATTGAACACATAGTATTTCATAGCGACGCAATTTCTGTGTTATTTCGTTAATGTGAGGGAGCGAGGGATGCAATAAAGAAGGAATAGTGCATCGGAAAAGAGATAGTCGTATCCCAAAAGAAAATCCTGTCCTTTACATAGAAACGTTACTCGATTTAGAAGGAGAAGTCATAGAACCCATACTATTCCATAGCGACGCAATTTCAGTATTAATTCGTCAATGGGAGGGGGCGGGGGATGCAATATACAGGGAATAGTGCATCAGAAAAGAGATACTCGTATCCCAAAACAAAATCCTGTCGTTTCCATAGAAACGTTACTCGATTTAGAAGAAGGAGTCATAGAACCCATAGTATTTCATAGCGACGCGATTTCTGTGTTAATTCGTCAATGCGAGGGTGCGAGGGTGCAGTAAAGAAGGAATAGTGCAACGGAAAAGAGATAGTCGTATCCCAAAAGGAAATCCTGTCCTTTCCATAGAAACGTTACTCGATTTAGAAGGAGAAGTCATAAAACCCATACTATTTCATAGCGACGCAATTTCAGTGTTAATTCGTCAATGGGAGGGGGCGGGGGATCCAATATACAAGGAATAGTGCATCAGAAAGTAGATACTCTTATCCCAAAAGAAAATCCTGTCGTTTCCATAGAAACGTTACTCGATTTAGAAGAAGGAGTCATAGAACCCATAGTATTTCATTGCAACGCTATTTCTGTGTTAATTCGTCAATGCGAGGGTGCGAGGGTGCAGTAAAGAAGGAATAGTGCATCGGAAAGGAGAAACTCGTATCCCAAAAGAAAATCCTGTCTTTTCCATAGAAACGTTTCTCGATTTAGAAGGAGAAGTCATAGAACCCATAGTATTTCATAGCGACGCAATGTTTGTGTTAATTCGTCATTATGAGGGAGTGGGGGATGCAATATACAGGTAATAGTGCATTGGAAAGGAGATACTCGTATGCCAAAAGAAAAACCTGTCGATTCCATAGAAACGTTACTCGATTTAGAAGAAGAAGTTATAGAACCCGCAGTATTTCATAGCGACGCAATTTCTGTGTTAATTATTCAATGTGAGGGACCGAGGGATGCAGTAAAGAAGGAATAGTGCATCGGAAAGGGATTACTCGTATATCAAATGAAAATCCTGTCGCTTCCATAGAGACGTTACTCGATTTAGAAGGAGATGTCATAGAACCCATAGTTTTTCGTAGCGACGCAATTTCTGCGTTAATTGGTCAATGTGAGGGAGCGGGGGATGCAATATAGAAGGAGTAGTGCATCAGAATGGAGATACTCGTATCCCAAAATAAAATCCTGTCGTTTCCAAAAAAACGTTACTCGATTTAGAAGAAGAAGTCATAGAACACATAGTATTTCATAGCGACGCAATTTCTGTGTTATTTCGTTAATGTGAGGGAGCGAGGGATGCAATAAAGAAGGAATAGTGCATCGGAAAAGAGATAGTCGTATCCCAAAAGGAAATCCTGTCCTTTACATAGAAACGTTACTCGATTTAGAAGGAGAAGTCATAGAACCCATACTATTTCATAGCGACGCAATTTCAGTGTTAATTCGTCAATGGGAGGGGGGGGGGATGCAATATACAGGGAATAGTGCATCAGAAAGGAGATACTCGTATCCCAAAAGAAAGTCCTGTCGTTTCCATAGAAACGTTACTCGATTTAGAAGAAGGAGTCATAGAACCCATAGTATTTCATAGCGACGCGATTTCTGTGTTAATTCGTCAATGCGAGGGTGCGAAGGTGCAGCAAAGAAGGAATAGTGCAACGGAAAAGAGATAGTCGTATCCCAAAAGGAAATTCTGTCCTTTCCATAGAAACGTTACTCGATTTAGAAGCAGAAGTCATAAAACCCATACTACTTCATAGCGACGCAATTTCAGTGTTAATTCGTCAATGGGAGGGGGCGGGGGATCCAATATACAAGGAATAGTGCCTCAGAAAGGAGATACTCTTATCCCAAAAGAAAATCCTGTCGTTTCCATAGAAACGTTACTCGATTTAGAAGAAGAACACATGGAACCCATAGTATTTCATAGCGACGCAATTTCTGTGTTAATTCGTTAATGTTAGGGAGAGAGGGATGCAGTAGAGAAGAAATAGTGCATCGGAAAAGTGATAGTCGTATCCCAAAAGAAATACCTGTCCTTTACATAGAAACGTTACTTGATTTAGAAGGAGAGGTCATAGAACCCATAGTATTTGATAGCGTAGCAATTTCTGTGTTAATTCGTCAATGGGAGGGAGCGGGGGATGCAATATACAAGGAATAGTGAATAGGAAAGAAGATACTGGTATTCCAAAAGAAAATCCTGTCGATTCCATAGAAACGTTAGTGAATGTAGAAGAAGAAGTCATAGAACCCATAGTATTTCATAGCAACGCAATTTCTGTGTTAATTCGTCAATGTGAGGGAGCGAGGGACGCAGTAAAGAAGGAATTGTGCATCGGAAAGGAGATACTCGTATCCCAAAAAAAATTCTGTCGTTTCCAAAGAAACGTTGCTCGATTTAGAAGAAGACGTCATAGAACCCATAGTATTACATAGCGACGCTATTTCTGACTTAATTCGTTAATGTGAGGGAGCGAGGGATGCAGTAAAGAGGGAATAGTTCATCGGTCAGGAGATACTCGTATACAAAAAGAAAATACTGTCGTTTCCATAGAATCGTTACTCGATTTAGAAGAAGAAGTCATAGAACCCATAGTATTTCATAGCGAAGCAATTTCCGTGATAATTCAACAATGTGAGGGAGTGAGGGATGCAGTATAGAAGGAATAGTGCATCGGAAAGGGATTACTCGTATCCCAAATGAAAATCCTGTCGCTTCCATAGAGACGTTACTCGATTTAGAAGGAGATGTCATAGAACCCTTAGTTTTTCGTAGCGACGCAATTTCTGCGTTAATTGGTCAATGTGAGGGAGCGGGGGATGCAATATAGAAAGAGTAGTGCATCGGAATGGAGATACTCGTATCCTAAAAGAAAATCCTGTCGTTTCCAAAGAAACGTTACTCGATTTAGAAGAAGAAGTCATTGAACACATAGTATTTCATAGCGACGCAATTTCTGTGTTATTTCGTTAATGTGAGGGAGCGAGGGATGCAATAAAGAAGGAACAGTGCATCGGAAAAGAGATAGTCGTATCCCAAAAGAAAATCCTGTCCTTTACATAGAAACGTTACTCGATTTAGAAGGAGAAGTCATAGAACCCATACTATTCCATAGCGACGCAATTTCAGTATTAATTCGTCAATGGGAGGGGGCGGGGGATGCAATATACAGGGAATAGTGCATCAGAAAAGAGATACTCGTATCCCAAAACAAAATCCTGTCGTTTCCATAGAAACGTTACTCGATTTAGAAGAAGGAGTCATAGAACCCATAGTATTTCATAGCGACGCGATTTCTGTGTTAATTCGTCAATGCGAGGGTGCGAGGGTGCAGTAAAGAAGGAATAGTGCAACGGAAAAGAGATAGTCGTATCCCAAAAGGAAATCCTGTCCTTTCCATAGAAACGTTACTCGATTTAGAAGGAGAAGTCATAAAACCCATACTATTTCATAGCGACGCAATTTCAGTGTTAATTCGTCAATGGGAGGGGGCGGGGGATCCAATATACAAGGAATAGTGCATCAGAAAGTAGATACTCTTATCCCAAAAGAAAATCCTGTCGTTTCCATAGAAACGTTACTCGATTTAGAAGAAGGAGTCATAGAACCCATAGTATTTCATTGCAACGCTATTTCTGTGTTAATTCGTCAATGCGAGGGTGCGAGGGTGCAGTAAAGAAGGAATAGTGCATCGGAAAGGAGAAACTCGTATCCCAAAAGAAAATCCTGTCTTTTCCATAGAAACGTTTCTCGATTTAGAAGGAGAAGTCATAGAACCCATAGTATTTCATAGCGACGCAATGTTTGTGTTAATTCGTCATTATGAGGGAGTGGGGGATGCAATATACAGGTAATAGTGCATTGGAAAGGAGATACTCGTATGCCAAAAGAAAAACCTGTCGATTCCATAGAAACGTTACTCGATTTAGAAGAAGAAGTTATAGAACCCGCAGTATTTCATAGCGACGCAATTTCTGTGTTTATTATTCAATGTGAGGGACCGAGGGATGCAGTAAAGAAGGAATAGTGCATCGGAAAGGGATTACTCGTATATCAAATGAAAATCCTGTCGCTTCCATAGAGACGTTACTCGATTTAGAAGGAGATGTCATAGAACCCATAGTTTTTCGTAGCGACGCAATTTCTGCGTTAATTGGTCAATGTGAGGGAGCGGGGGATGCAATATAGAAGGAGTAGTGCATCAGAATGGAGATACTCGTATCCCAAAATAAAATCCTGTCGTTTCCAAAAAAACGTTACTCGATTTAGAAGAAGAAGTCATAGAACACATAGTATTTCATAGCGACGCAATTTCTGTGTTATTTCGTTAATGTGAGGGAGCGAGGGATGCAATAAAGAAGGAATAGTGCATCGGAAAAGAGATAGTCGTATCCCAAAAGGAAATCCTGTCCTTTACATAGAAACGTTACTCGATTTAGAAGGAGAAGTCATAGAACCCATACTATTTCATAGCGACGCAATTTCAGTGTTAATTCGTCAATGGGAGGGGGGGGGGATGCAATATACAGGGAATAGTGCATCAGAAAGGAGATACTCGTATCCCAAAAGAAAGTCCTGTCGTTTCCATAGAAACGTTACTCGATTTAGAAGAAGGAGTCATAGAACCCATAGTATTTCATAGCGACGCGATTTCTGTGTTAATTCGTCAATGCGAGGGTGCGAAGGTGCAGCAAAGAAGGAATAGTGCAACGGAAAAGAGATAGTCGTATCCCAAAAGGAAATTCTGTCCTTTCCATAGAAACGTTACTCGATTTAGAAGCAGAAGTCATAAAACACATACTACTTCATAGCGACGCAATTTCAGTGTTAATTCGTCAATGGGAGGGGGCGGGGGATCCAATATACAAGGAATAGTGCCTCAGAAAGGAGATACTCTTATCCCAAAAGAAAATCCTGTCGTTTCCATAGAAACGTTACTCGATTTAGAAGAAGAACACATGGAACCCATAGTATTTCATAGCGACGCAATTTCTGTGTTAATTCGTTAATGTTAGGGAGAGAGGGATGCAGTAGAGAAGAAATAGTGCATCGGAAAAGTGATAGTCGTATCCCAAAAGAAATACCTGTCCTTTACATAGAAACGTTACTTGATTTAGAAGGAGAGGTCATAGAACCCATAGTATTTGATAGCGTAGCAATTTCTGTGTTAATTCGTCAATGGGAGGGAGCGGGGGATGCAATATACAAGGAATAGTGAATAGGAAAGAAGATACTGGTATTCCAAAAGAAAATCCTGTCGATTCCATAGAAACGTTAGTGAATGTAGAAGAAGAAGTCATAGAACCCATAGTATTTCATAGCAACGCAATTTCTGTGTTAATTCGTCAATGTGAGGGAGCGAGGGACGCAGTAAAGAAGGAATTGTGCATCGGAAAGGAGATACTCGTATCCCAAAAAAAATTCTGTCGTTTCCAAAGAAACGTTGCTCGATTTAGAAGAAGACGTCATAGAACCCATAGTATTACATAGCGACGCTATTTCTGACTTAATTCGTTAATGTGAGGGAGCGAGGGATGCAGTAAAGAAGGAGCAGTGCATCGGAAAAGAGTTAGTCGTATCCCAAAAGGAAATGCTGTCCTTTACATAGAAACGTTACTCGATTTAGAAGGAGAAGTGATAGAACCCAAAGTATTTCACAGCGACGCAATTTCTGCGTTAATTCGTCAAAGGGAGGGAGCGGGGGATGGAATATACAAGGAATAGTGCTTCGGAAAGGAGATACTCGTATTCCAAAATAAAATCCTGTCGATTCCATAGAAACGTTACTCGATTTAGAAGAAGAAGTCATAGAACCCATAGTATTTCATAGCGACGCGATTTCTGTGTTGATTATTCAATGTGAGGGACCGAGGGATGCAGCAATGAAGGAATAGTGCTTCGGAAAGGAGATACTCGTATCCCAAAAAAAAATTTTGTCGTTTCCAAATAAACGTTACCCGATTTAGGAGAAGAAGTCATACAACCCATAGTATTTCATAGCGACGCAATTTCTGTGTTAATTCGTTAATGTGAGAAAGCGAGGGATGCAGTAAAGAAGGAATAGTGTATCGGAAAAGAGTTAGTCGTATCCCAAAAGAAAATCCTGTCCTTTACATAGAAACGTTACTGGATTTAGAAGGAGAATTCATAGAACCCATAGTATTTGATAACGACGCAATTTCTGTGTTAATTCGTCAATGGGTGGGAGCGGGGAATGCAATATACAAGGAATAGTGCGTCGGAGAGGAGATACTTGTATCAAAAAGGAAAGTCCTGTCGTTTCCATAGAAACGTTACTCGATTTAGAAGGAGAAGTCATAGAACCCATAGTAGTTCATAGCGACGCAATTTCTGTGTTAATTCGTCAATGTGACGGAGCGAGGGATGCAGTAGAGAAGGAATAGTGCATCGGAAAAGAGATAGTCGTACCCCAAAAGAAAATCCTGTCCTTTACATAGAAACGTTACTCGATTTAGAAGGAGAGGTCATAGAACCCACAGTATTTCATAGCGATGCAATTTCAGTGTTAATTCGTCAATGTGAGGGTGCGAGGGATGCAGCAAAGATGGAATTGTGCATCGGAAAGGAGATACTCATAACCCAACAGAAATTCTGTCGTTTACTAAGAAACGAAACCCGATTTAGAAGAAGAAGTCAGAGAACCCATAGTATTACATAGCGACGCTATTTCTGAGTTAATTCGTTTTTGTGAGGGAGCGAAGGATGCAGTAAAGAAGCAATAGTGCGTCGGAAAAGAGATAGTCGTATCCCAAAAGAAAATCCTGTCCATTTCATAGAAACGTTACTCGATTTAGAAGGAGAAGTCATAGAACCCATAGTATTTGATAACGACGCAATTTCTGTGTTAATTCGTCAATGTGAGGGAGTGAGGGATGCAGAAAAGAAGGAATTGTGCATCGGAAAGAAGATACTCGTATCCCAAAAGAAATTCTGTCGTTTCCAAAGAAACGTTACTCGATTTAGAAGAAAAAGTCATAGAACCCATAGTATTACATAGGGACGCTATTTCTGAGTTAATTCGTTAATGTGAGGGAGAGAGGGATGCAGTAGAGAAGGAATAGTGCATCGGAAAAGAGATAGTCGTATCCCAAAATAAAATTCTGTCCTTTACATAGAAACGTTACTCGATTTAGAAGGAGAAGCCATAGAACCCACAGTATCTCATAGCGATGCAATTTCTGTGTTGATTCGTCAATGTGAGGGTGCGAGGGATGCAGTAAAGAAGGAATTGTGCATCGGAAAGGAGATACTCATATCCCAAAAGAAATTCTGTCGTTTCCTAAGAAACGTAACTCGATTTTGAAGAAGATGTCAGAGAACCCATAGTATTACATAGCGACGCTATTTCTGAGTTAATTCGTTAATGTGAGGGAGCGAGGGATGCAGTAAAGAAGCAATAGTGCATCGGAAAAGAGATAGTTGTATCCCAAAAGAAAATCCTGTCCTTTACATAGAAACGTTACTCGATTTAGAATGAGAAGTCATAGATCTCATAGTATTTGATAACTACGCAATTTCTGTGTTAATTCGTCAGTGGGAGGGAGCGGGGGATGCAATATACAAGGAATAGTGCGTCGGAAAGGAGATACTCGTATCCCAAAAGAAAATCCTGTCGTTTCCAAAGAAACGTTACACGATTTAGAAGAAGAGGGCATAGAACCCGTATTATTACATAGCGAGCAATTTCTGAGTTAATTCGTTAATGTGAGGGAGCGTGGGATGCAGTAATGAAGGAATAGTACACCGGAAAAGAGATAGTCGTATCCCAAAAGAAAATCCTACCTTCACATAGATACGTTACTCGATTTAGAAGGAGAACTCATAGAACACATACCATTTAATAGCGACGCAATTTCTGTGTTAATTCGTCAATGGGAGGGAGCGATTGATGCAGTTAAGAAGGAATAGTGCATCGGAAAAGAGATAGTCGTATCACAAAAGAAAATCCTGTCCATTCCATAGAAACGTTACTCGATTAAGAAGGAGAAGCCATAGAACCCATAGCATTTGATAACGACGCAATTTCTGTGATAATTCGTCAAAGGGAGGGAGCGGGGAATGCATTATACAAGGAATAGTGCATCGGAAAGGAGATACTCGTATCCCAAAAGAAAATCCTTTCGTATCCATAGAAACGTGACTCGATCTAGAAGAAGAAGCATAGAACCAATAGTATTTCATAGCGACGCAATTTCTGTGTTAATTCGTTAATGTGAGGGAGCGAAGGATGCAGTAAAGAAGGAACAGTGCTTCGGAAATGAGTTAGTCGTATCCCAAAAGAAAATCTGTCCTTTACATACAAACGTGACTCGATTTAGAAGGAGAAGTGATAGAACCCATAGTATTTCGCAGCGCCGCAATTTCTGTGTTAATTCGACAATGGGAGGGAGTGGGGGATGCAATATACAAGGAATAGTGCATCGGAAAGGAGATACCTTTATTCGAAATGAAAATCCTGTCGATTCCGTAGAAACGTTACTCGATTTAGAAGAAAAAGTCATAGAACCCATAGTATTTCATAGCGACGCAATTTCTGTGTTAATTCGTCAATGTGAGGTAGCGATGGATGCAGTGAAGAAGGAATAGTGCATCGAAAAGGAGATAGTCGTATCCCAAAAGAAAATCCTGTCCTTTCCATAGACACGTTACTCGATTTAGAAGGAGATGTCATAGAACCCATAATATTTCATAGCGACACAATATCTGTGTTAATTCGTAAATGTGAGGAGCGGGGGATGCAATTAAGAAGGAATAGTGCATCGGATAGGAGATACTCGTATCCCAAAAGAAAATCCTGTCCTTTCTATAGAAACGTTACTCGATTTAGAAGAAGAAGTCATAGAACCCATAGTATATCATAGCGACGCAATATCTGTGTTAATTCGTTAATGTGTGGGAGCGAGGGATGCAGTAAAGAAGGAATAGTGCATCGGAAAAGAGATAGTCGTATCCCAAAAGAAAATCCTGTCCATTACACAGAAACGTTACTCGATTTAGAAGGAGAAGTCATAGAACCCATAGTTTATCATAGCGACGCAATATCCGTGTTGATTCGTCAATGTGAGGGAGCGAAGGATGCAGTAAAGAAGGAATAGTGCATCGGAAAGGAGATACTCGTATCCGAAAAGAAAATGCTGTCGTTACCATAGAAACGTTACTCGATTTAGCAGGAGATGTCATAGATCCCATAGAATATCATAGCGACGCATTGTCTGTGTTAATTCGTCAATGTGAGGAAGCGAAGGATGCAGTAAAGGTGGAGCAGAGCATCGGAAAATAGATACCCGCATCCCAAAAGAAAATCCTTTCGTTTCCATAGACACGTTACTCGAATTAGAAGGAGAAGTCATAGAACCCATAGTATTCCATAACGACGCAATTTAGTGTTAATTCATCAATATGAGGGAACGAGGGATGCAGTATAGAAGGAATAGTGCATCGGAAAAGAGATACTCGTATTCCACAAGGAAATCCTCTCCTTTCTATAGAAACGTTACTCGATTTAGAAGGAGAAGCCATAGAACACATAGTATTCCATAACGACGCATTTCTGTGTTATTTCGTCAACGGGAGGGAGTGGGGGTTGCAATTTACAAGGAATAGTGAATCGGAAAGGAGATACTCGCATCCCAAAAGAAAATCCTGTCCATTCCATAGACACATTACTCGATTTAGAAAGAGCAGCCATTGAACCAATAGTAATTCATAGCGACGCAATTTCTGTGTTACTTCGTCAATGTGAGGGAGGGAGGGATGCAGTAAAGAAGGAATAGTGCATCGGAAATGAGATTGTCGTATCCCAAAAGAAAATTCTGTCCTTTTCATAGAAACGTTACTCGATTTAAGAGGAGAAGTCATAGAACCCATAGTAATACATAGCGACGCTATTTCTGTGTTAATTCGTCAATGGGAGGGAGCCGTGGATGCAATATACAAGGAATAGTGCATCGGCAAGGAGATCCACGTATCCCAAAAGAAAAACATGTCCTTTCCATAGAAACGTTACTCGATTTTGAGGGAGAAGTCACAGAACCCATAGTATTTCATAGCGGCGCAATTTCTGTGTTAATTCGACAGTGTGAGGGAGCGAGGGATGCAGTTAAGAAGGAATGGTGGATCGGAAAGGAGATCGTCGTAACCCAAAAGAAAATCGAGTCGTTTCCATTGTAACGTTACTCGATTTAGAAGAAGAAATCATCGAACCCATATTCCATTGTAGCGACGCAATTTCTGTGTTAATTCGCCAATGTGAGGGAGCGAGGGATGCAATATACAAGGAATGGTGCATCAGAAAGGAGATACTCGTAACCCAAAAGACAATCCTGTTGTTTCCATAGAAACGTTACTCGATTTTGATGGAGAGGTCATAGAACTCATAGTATTTCATAGCGACGCAAAATCTGTATTAACTCGTCATTGTGAGGGAGCGAGTGAAGCAGTAAAGCTGGAGTAGTGCATCGGAAAGGAGATACTCGTATCCCGAATGCAAATCCTATCGATTCCATAGAAACGTTACTCGATTTAGAAGGATATGTCATAGAACCCGTAGTATTTCATAGCTAAGCAATTTCTGTGTTAATTCGTCAATGTGAGGGAGCGGGGGTGCAATAAAGAAGGTATAGTGCATTGGAAAGGAGAGTCTCATATCCCAAAAGAAAATCCTGTCCTTTCCATAGAAACGTTACTCGACTTAGAAGGAGATGTCATAGAACACATAGTATTTGATAGCGACGCAATTTCTGTGCTAATTCGTCAATGTAAGGGAGCGAGGGATTCAGTAAAGAATGAATAGAGCATCGGAATGGAGATACCCGTATGCCAAAAGAAAATCCCGTCATTACCATAGAAACGTTACTCGATTTAGCAGGAGATGTCATAGACCCCATAGAATTTCATAGCGACGCATTGTCAGTGTTAATTCGTTAATGTGTGGAAGCGAAGGATGCAGTAAAGAAGTAACAGAGCGTCGGAAAAGAGATACCCGGATCCCAAAAGAAAATCCTTACGTTTCCATAGACACGTTACACGATTTAGAAGGAGAAATCATAAAACTCATAGTATTTCATAGCGACGCAATTTAGTGTTTATTCGTCAATGTGAGGGAGGGAGGGATGCAGTAAAGAAGTAACAGTGCTTCGGAAAAGGCGATAGTCGTATCCCAAAAGAAAATCCTGTCCTTTCCATAGACATGTTACTCGGTTAAGAAGGAGAAGTCATAGAACCCATAGTATTTCATAGCGACTCAATTTCTGTGTTAATTCGTCAATGGGAGGGAGTGGGGGATGCAATATACAAGGAATAGTGCATCGGAATGGTGATACTCCTATGCCAAAAGAAAATCCTGTCGTTTTCATAGGAACGTTACTCGATGTAGGACAAGAAGTCATAGAACCCATAGTATTTGATAACGACGCAATTTCTGTGTTAATTCGTCAATGTGAGGGAGTGAGGGATGCAGAAAAGAAGGAATTGTGCATCGGAAAGAAGATACTCGTATCCCAAAAGAAATTCTGTCGTTTCCAAAGAAACGTTACTCGATTTAGAAGAAAAAGTCATAGAACCCATAGTATTACATAGGGACGCTATTTCTGAGTTAATTCGTTAATGTGAGGGAGAGAGGGATGCAGTAGAGAAGGAATAGTGCATCGGAAAAGAGATAGTCGTATCCCAAAATAAAATTCTGTCCTTTACATAGAAACGTTACTCGATTTAGAAGGAGAAGCCATAGAACCCACAGTATCTCATAGCGATGCAATTTCTGTGTTGATTCGTCAATGTGAGGGTGCGAGGGATGCAGTAAAGAAGGAATTGTGCATCGGAAAGGAGATACTCATATCCCAAAAGAAATTCTGTCGTTTCCTAAGAAACGTAACTCGATTTTGAAGAAGATGTCAGAGAACCCATAGTATTACATAGCGACGCTATTTCTGAGTTAATTCGTTAATGTGAGGGAGCGAGGGATGCAGTAAAGAAGCAATAGTGCATCGGAAAAGAGATAGTTGTATCCCAAAAGAAAATCCTGTCCTTTACATAGAAACGTTACTCGATTTAGAATGAGAAGTCATAGATCTCATAGTATTTGATAACTACGCAATTTCTGTGTTAATTCGTCAGTGGGAGGGAGCGGGGGATGCAATATACAAGGAATAGTGCGTCGGAAAGGAGATACTCGTATCCCAAAAGAAAATCCTGTCGTTTCCAAAGAAACGTTACACGATTTAGAAGAAGAGGGCATAGAACCCGTATTATTACATAGCGAGCAATTTCTGAGTTAATTCGTTAATGTGAGGGAGCGTGGGATGCAGTAATGAAGGAATAGTACACCGGAAAAGAGATAGTCGTATCCCAAAAGAAAATCCTACCTTCACATAGATACGTTACTCGATTTAGAAGGAGAACTCATAGAACACATACCATTTAATAGCGACGCAATTTCTGTGTTAATTCGTCAATGGGAGGGAGCGATTGATGCAGTTAAGAAGGAATAGTGCATCGGAAAAGAGATAGTCGTATCACAAAAGAAAATCCTGTCCATTCCATAGAAACGTTACTCGATTAAGAAGGAGAAGCCATAGAACCCATAGCATTTGATAACGACGCAATTTCTGTGATAATTCGTCAAAGGGAGGGAGCGGGGAATGCATTATACAAGGAATAGTGCATCGGAAAGGAGATACTCGTATCCCAAAAGAAAATCCTTTCGTATCCATAGAAACGTGACTCGATCTAGAAGAAGAAGCATAGAACCAATAGTATTTCATAGCGACGCAATTTCTGTGTTAATTCGTTAATGTGAGGGAGCGAAGGATGCAGTAAAGAAGGAACAGTGCTTCGGAAATGAGTTAGTCGTATCCCAAAAGAAAATCTGTCCTTTACATACAAACGTGACTCGATTTAGAAGGAGAAGTGATAGAACCCATAGTATTTCGCAGCGCCGCAATTTCTGTGTTAATTCGACAATGGGAGGGAGTGGGGGATGCAATATACAAGGAATAGTGCATCGGAAAGGAGATACCTTTATTCGAAATGAAAATCCTGTCGATTCCGTAGAAACGTTACTCGATTTAGAAGAAAAAGTCATAGAACCCATAGTATTTCATAGCGACGCAATTTCTGTGTTAATTCGTCAATGTGAGGTAGCGATGGATGCAGTGAAGAAGGAATAGTGCATCGAAAAGGAGATAGTCGTATCCCAAAAGAAAATCCTGTCCTTTCCATAGACACGTTACTCGATTTAGAAGGAGATGTCATAGAACCCATAATATTTCATAGCGACACAATATCTGTGTTAATTCGTAAATGTGAGGAGCGGGGGATGCAATTAAGAAGGAATAGTGCATCGGATAGGAGATACTCGTATCCCAAAAGAAAATCCTGTCCTTTCTATAGAAACGTTACTCGATTTAGAAGAAGAAGTCATAGAACCCATAGTATATCATAGCGACGCAATATCTGTGTTAATTCGTTAATGTGTGGGAGCGAGGGATGCAGTAAAGAAGGAATAGTGCATCGGAAAAGAGATAGTCGTATCCCAAAAGAAAATCCTGTCCATTACACAGAAACGTTACTCGATTTAGAAGGAGAAGTCATAGAACCCATAGTTTATCATAGCGACGCAATATCCGTGTTGATTCGTCAATGTGAGGGAGCGAAGGATGCAGTAAAGAAGGAATAGTGCATCGGAAAGGAGATACTCGTATCCGAAAAGAAAATGCTGTCGTTACCATAGAAACGTTACTCGATTTAGCAGGAGATGTCATAGATCCCATAGAATATCATAGCGACGCATTGTCTGTGTTAATTCGTCAATGTGAGGAAGCGAAGGATGCAGTAAAGGTGGAGCAGAGCATCGGAAAATAGATACCCGCATCCCAAAAGAAAATCCTTTCGTTTCCATAGACACGTTACTCGAATTAGAAGGAGAAGTCATAGAACCCATAGTATTCCATAACGACGCAATTTAGTGTTAATTCATCAATATGAGGGAACGAGGGATGCAGTATAGAAGGAATAGTGCATCGGAAAAGAGATACTCGTATTCCACAAGGAAATCCTCTCCTTTCTATAGAAACGTTACTCGATTTAGAAGGAGAAGCCATAGAACACATAGTATTCCATAACGACGCATTTCTGTGTTATTTCGTCAACGGGAGGGAGTGGGGGTTGCAATTTACAAGGAATAGTGAATCGGAAAGGAGATACTCGCATCCCAAAAGAAAATCCTGTCCATTCCATAGACACATTACTCGATTTAGAAAGAGCAGCCATTGAACCAATAGTAATTCATAGCGACGCAATTTCTGTGTTACTTCGTCAATGTGAGGGAGGGAGGGATGCAGTAAAGAAGGAATAGTGCATCGGAAATGAGATTGTCGTATCCCAAAAGAAAATTCTGTCCTTTTCATAGAAACGTTACTCGATTTAAGAGGAGAAGTCATAGAACCCATAGTAATACATAGCGACGCTATTTCTGTGTTAATTCGTCAATGGGAGGGAGCCGTGGATGCAATATACAAGGAATAGTGCATCGGCAAGGAGATCCACGTATCCCAAAAGAAAAACATGTCCTTTCCATAGAAACGTTACTCGATTTTGAGGGAGAAGTCACAGAACCCATAGTATTTCATAGCGGCGCAATTTCTGTGTTAATTCGACAGTGTGAGGGAGCGAGGGATGCAGTTAAGAAGGAATGGTGGATCGGAAAGGAGATCGTCGTAACCCAAAAGAAAATCGAGTCGTTTCCATTGTAACGTTACTCGATTTAGAAGAAGAAATCATCGAACCCATATTCCATTGTAGCGACGCAATTTCTGTGTTAATTCGCCAATGTGAGGGAGCGAGGGATGCAATATACAAGGAATGGTGCATCAGAAAGGAGATACTCGTAACCCAAAAGACAATCCTGTTGTTTCCATAGAAACGTTACTCGATTTTGATGGAGAGGTCATAGAACTCATAGTATTTCATAGCGACGCAAAATCTGTATTAACTCGTCATTGTGAGGGAGCGAGTGAAGCAGTAAAGCTGGAGTAGTGCATCGGAAAGGAGATACTCGTATCCCGAATGCAAATCCTATCGATTCCATAGAAACGTTACTCGATTTAGAAGGATATGTCATAGAACCCGTAGTATTTCATAGCTAAGCAATTTCTGTGTTAATTCGTCAATGTGAGGGAGCGGGGGTGCAATAAAGAAGGTATAGTGCATTGGAAAGGAGAGTCTCATATCCCAAAAGAAAATCCTGTCCTTTCCATAGAAACGTTACTCGACTTAGAAGGAGATGTCATAGAACACATAGTATTTGATAGCGACGCAATTTCTGTGCTAATTCGTCAATGTAAGGGAGCGAGGGATTCAGTAAAGAATGAATAGAGCATCGGAATGGAGATACCCGTATGCCAAAAGAAAATCCCGTCATTACCATAGAAACGTTACTCGATTTAGCAGGAGATGTCATAGACCCCATAGAATTTCATAGCGACGCATTGTCAGTGTTAATTCGTTAATGTGTGGAAGCGAAGGATGCAGTAAAGAAGTAACAGAGCGTCGGAAAAGAGATACCCGGATCCCAAAAGAAAATCCTTACGTTTCCATAGACACGTTACACGATTTAGAAGGAGAAATCATAAAACTCATAGTATTTCATAGCGACGCAATTTAGTGTTTATTCGTCAATGTGAGGGAGGGAGGGATGCAGTAAAGAAGTAACAGTGCTTCGGAAAAGGCGATAGTCGTATCCCAAAAGAAAATCCTGTCCTTTCCATAGACATGTTACTCGGTTAAGAAGGAGAAGTCATAGAACCCATAGTATTTCATAGCGACTCAATTTCTGTGTTAATTCGTCAATGGGAGGGAGTGGGGGATGCAATATACAAGGAATAGTGCATCGGAATGGTGATACTCCTATGCCAAAAGAAAATCCTGTCGTTTTCATAGGAACGTTACTCGATGTAGGACAAGAAGTCATAGAACCTATAGTATTTCATAGCGACGCAATTTCTGTGTAAATTCGCTAATGTGAGGGAGCGAGGGATGCAGTAAAGAAGGAATAGTGCATCGGAAAAGAGATTGTCGTATTCCAAAAGAAATATCTGTCCTTTTCATAGAAACGTTACTCGATTTAGAGGGAGAAGTCATAGTACCCATAGTATTTCGTACCGACGCAATTTCTGTGTTAATTCGTCAATGTGGGGGAGCGAGGGATGCAGTAAAGAAGGGATATTGCATCGGAATGGAGATACTCGTGTCCCAAAAAAAAATCCTGTCCTTTCCATAGACACGTCACTCGCTTTAGAAGGAGAAGTCATAGAATCCATAGTATTTCATAGCGACGCAATTTCTGTGTTTATTCGTCAATGTGTGGGAGCGAGTTATGCCGTAAGGAAGGAATAGTGCATCGGAAAGGAGATACTCGTATCCCAAAAGAAAAACATGGCCTTTCCATAGAAACGTTAATCGATTTAGAAGAAGAAGTCATAGAACCCATAGTATTTCTTAGCGACGAAATTCTGTGTTAATTCATCTATGTGAGGGAGCGTGGGATGCAGTAAAGATGGAATAGTGCATCGGAAAGGAGTTACTTGTATCCCAAAAGAAAATCCTGTCGTATCCATAGGAACGTTATTCGATTTAGAAGAGGAAGTCATAGAACCCATAGTATTTCATAGCGACGCAATTTCTGTGTTAAATCTTCAATGTGGTGGAGCGAGGGATGCAGTAAAGAAGGAATAGTGCATCGGAAATGGAGACATTCGTATCCCAAAGGAAAATCCTGTCATCTCCATAGAAACGTTACTCTGTTTATAAGGAGAATTCATAGAATCCATAGTATTCCACAGCGACGCAACTCCTGTGTTCATTCTTCATTTTGAGGGAGCGAGGGATGCAGTAAAGAAGGAATAGTGCATTTGAAATTAGATACTAGTATCCCAAAAGAAAGTCCTTTCCCTTCCATACAAACGATACTCGATTTAGAAGGAGAAGTCATAGAAACTATAGTATTCGATAGCGACCAATTTCTGTGTTAATTCGTCAATGTGAGGGAGCGAGGGATGCAGTAAAGAAGGAATAGAGCATCGGAATGGAATTAGTCGTTTCGCCAAAGAAAATCCTGTCGTTTCCATAGAAATGTTACTCGATGTAGAAGAAGAAGTCATAGAACCCAAAGTATATAATGGAGACTAAATGTCTAAGTTAATTTTTTCAATGGGAAGGAGCGAGGGCTCCAGTAAAGAAGGAATATTGCTTTGGAAAGGAGATAGTCAAATCCCAAAGGAAAAGACTGTACTTACCGTAGAAACGATAATCGATTTACACAGAGAAGTCATAGAACTCACAGAATTTCACAGCGACGCAATTTCAGTGATAATTCGTCAATGTGAGGGAGCGACGGATGCAGTAAAGATGGAATAGTGAATCGGAAAGGAGATACACGCATCCCAAAAGAAAATCCTGTCCGTTCCATAGAAACGTTACTCGGTTTAGATGGAAAAGTCATAGAACTCATAGTATTTCATAGCGACGCAATTTCAGTGTTAATTTGTCAATGTGAGGGAGCGAGGGATGCAGTAAAGAAGCAATAGTGCATCGGGAGAGGAGATACTCGTATCCCAAAAGAAAATCCTGTCGTTACCATAGAATCGTTACTCGATTTAGAAGGAAAAATCATAGAACTCATAAGATTTCATAGCGACGCAATTTCTGTATTACTTCGTCAATGTGAGGGAGCGAGGGATGCAGTAAAAAGGAATAATGCATCGGAAAGGAGATAATCGTATCCCAAAAGAAAATCCTGTCGTTTCCATAGAAACGTTACTCGATTTAGAAGACGAAGTCATAGACCCATAGTATTTCATAGCGACGCAATATCTGTGTTAACTCCTCAATGTGAGGGAGCGACGGATGTAGTAAAGATGGAATAGTGCATCGGGAAAGGAGATACTCGTACCCCAAAAGAAAATCCTGTCGTGTCCAAACAAATGATACTCGATTTAGAAGGAGAAGTCACACAACTCATAGTAATTCATAGCGAAGCTATTTCTGTGATAAATTGTGAATTTGAGTGAGCGAGGGATGCAGTAAAGCAGGAATAGTGCATCGGAAAGGAGATCCTCGTATCCCAAAAGATTATCCTGTCCTTTCCATAGAACGTTACTCGTTTTAGAAGGAGAAGTCATAAAACCCATAGTATTTCATAGCGACGCAATTTTGTGTTATTCTTCAATGTGAGGGATCAAAGGATGCAGTAAAGAAGGAATAGTGCATCGGAAAGGAGAAACTCGTTTCCCAAAAGAAAAATCCTCTCGTTTCCATAGAAACGTTGTTCGAAGTAGAAGGAGAAGTCATAGAACCCATAGAATTTCATAGCGACGCATTGTCTGTGTAAATTCGTCAATGTGAGGAAGCGAAGTATGCAGTAAAGAAGGAACAGAGCATCGGAAAAGAGATACCCGGATCCCAAAAGAAAATCCTTACGTTCCCATAGATACGTTACTCGATATAGAAGGCGAAGTAATAAAAACCATAGTATTCATAGCGACGCAATTTAGTATTTATTCGTCAATGTGAGGGAGGGAGGGATGCAGTAAAGAAGTAATAGTGCTTCGGAAAAGGCGATAGTCTATCCCAAAAGAAAATCCTGTCCTTTCCTTAGACACGTTACTCGGTTAAGAAGGAGAAATCATAGAACCCATAGTATTTCATAGCGACTCAATTTCTGTGTTAGTTCGTCAATGGGAGGGAGTAGGGGATGCAATATACAAGGAATAGTGCATCGGAAAGGTGATACTCGTATCCCAAAAGAAAATCCTGTCGTTTCGATAGAAACGTTACTCGATTTAGAAGAAGAAATCATCGAACCCATAGTCTTTTATAGCGACGCAAATTCTGTGTTAATTCGTCAGTGTGACGGAACGAGGGATGAAATATACAGTGAACAGTGCATCGGATAGAGATACTCATGTCCCAAAAGAAAATCATGTCGTTTCCATAGAAACGTTACTCGATTTAGATGCAGAAGTCATAGAACTCATAGTATTTCATATGCGACGCAATTTCTGTATTAATTCGTAATGTGAGGGAGAGGAGGGTTCAGTAAAGATGGAATAGTGCATCGGAAAGGAGATACTCGTATCCCAAAAGAAAATCCTGTCGTTTCCATAGGAACGTTACTCGATTTAGAAGAAGAAGTCATAGAACCCATAGTATTTCATAGCGACGCAATGACTGTGTTATTTCGTCAAGTGGGGGAGCGAGGCATGCAGTAAAGAACGAATAGTGAATCGGAAGGAAATACTCGTATCCCCAAAAAAAATCCTGTCGTTTCCATACGATGGTTACTCGATTTAGAAGGAGAAATCATAGAACTCACAGTATTTCATAGCGACGCAATTTTGTGTTTATTCGTCAATGAGAGGGAGCGAAGGATGCAGTAAAGAAGGAATAATGCATCGGAAAGGAGATACACGTATCCCAAAGGAGAATCCTGTCGTTTCCACGGAAACGTTACTCGATTTAGAAGAAGAAGTCATAGAACCCATAGTATTTCATAACGACGCAATTTCTGTGTTAATTCGTCAATGTGTGGGAGCACGGGATGCAATAAACAAGAATAGTGCGTTGGAAAGGAGATACTCGTTTCCCAAAAGATAATCCTCTCGTTTCCATAGAAACGTTATCCGATGTAGAAGGAGAAGTCATAGAACCCATTGTATTTCATAGCGACGCAATTTTGTGTTTATTCGTCAATGAGAGGGAGCGAAGGATGCAGTAAAGAAGGAATAATGCATCGGAAAGGAGATACACGTATCCCAAAGGAAATCCTGTCGTTTCAACGGAAACGTTACTCGATTTATAAGAAGAAGTCATAGAACCCATATTATTTCATAGCGACGCAATTTCTGTGCTAAATCTTCAATGTGGTGGAGCGAGGGATGCAGTAAAGCAGAAATAGAGCATCGGAAAGGAAATAGTCTTATCGCAAAAGAAACTCCTGTCGTTTCCATAGAAATGTTACTCGATGTAGAAGGAGAAGTCATGGAACCCATTGTAATTCATGGCGACGGAATGTCTGTGTAATTTTTTTCAATGGAAGGAGCGAGGGATCCAGTAAAGAAGGAATATTGCATCGGAAGGGATATACTCGTATCCAAAAAAAAATCCTGTCGTTTCCATAGAAACGTTACTCGATTTAGAGGAAGAAGTCATAGAACCAATAGTATTTCATAGCGACGCAATTTCTGTGTTAATTCGTTAATGTGAGGGACCGAGGGACGCAGTAAAGAATGAATAGTGCCACGGAAAAGAGATAGTCGTTCCCCAAAAGGAAATCCTGTCCTTTACTTAGAAAAGTTACTCGATTTAGAAGGGGAAGTCATAGAAACCATAGTATAACATAGCGACGCAATTTCTGTGTAATTCGTCAATGGGAGGGAGCGGGGGATGCAATATGTAGGGAATAGTGCATCGGAAAGGAGATACTCGTATCCCAAAAGAAAATCCAGTCGTTTCCATAGAAACGTTACTTGTTTTAGAAATAAAAGTCATAGAACCCATTGTATTTCATAGCGACGCAATTTCTGTGTTAATTCGTCAATGTGATGGAGCGAGGAATGCAGTAAAGTAGGAATAGTTCATTTGAAAATAGTTACTCGTATCCCAAAAGAAAATCCTATCCTTTCTATAGAAACGTTACACGATTTAGAAGGAGAAGTCATAGACCCATAGTATAACATAGCGACGCAATTTCTGTGTAATTCGTCAATGGGAGGGAGCGGGGGATGCAATATGTCAAGAATAGTGCATCGGAAAGGAGATACTCGTATCCCAAAAGAAAATCCTGTCGTTTCCATAGAAACGTTACTCGATTTAGTAGAAGAAGTCATAGAACCCATAGTATTTCATAGCAACGCAATTTCTGTGTTAATTCGTCAATGTGAGGGAGCGAGGGATGCAGTAAAGACGGAATACTGCAACGGAAAGGAGAAGGTCATAGCCCAAAAGAAAATCCTGTCCTTTCCATAGACACGTTACTCGATTTAGAAGGAGAAGTCATAGAACACATAGTATATCATAACCACGCAATTTCTGTGTTAATTAGGCAATGTGAGAGAGCGAGGGATGCAGTAAGGAAGGAATAGTGCATCGGGAAAGGAGATACTCGTATCCCTGAAGAAAATCCTGTCGCTTCCAAAGAAACGTTACTTGTTTTAGATGGAAATGTCATAGAACCCATAGTATTTCATAGCGACGCAATGTCTGTGTTAATTCGTCAATGGGAGGGAGCGGAGGATGCAATGTACAAAAAATAGTGCATCGGGAAGGAGGTACTCGTATCCCAAAAGAAAATCCTGTCGTTTCAATAGAAACGTTACTCGATTTAGAAGAAGAAATCATAGAACCCAAAGTATTTCATAGCGACGCAAGTTCAGAATTAATACGTCAATGTGAGGGAGCGAGGGATGCAGTGAAGATGGAGTAGTGCATCGGAAAGGAGATACTCGTATCCCTAAACAAAAACCTGTCGTTTCCATAAAAACGTTACTCGATTTAGATGAAAAAGTCATAGAACCCATAGTGTTTCATAGCGACGCTATTTCTGAATTAATTCGTCAATGTGAGGGTGCGAGGGATGCAGTAAAGATGGAGTAGTGCTTCGGAAAGGAGATAATCGTATCCCAAATGAAAATCCTGTCGCTTCCATAGAAACGTTACTCGATTCAGAAGGAGATGTCATAGAACCATTAGTATATCGTAGCGACGCAATTTCTGTGTTAATTCGTCAATATGAGGGAGCGGGGGATGCAATAAAGAAGGAATAGTGCATCGGAAAGGATATACTCGTAGCCCCCCCAAAAAAATCCAGTCGTATCCATAGAAACGTTACTCAATTTAGAGGAAGAAGTCATAGAACCCATAGAATTTCATAGCGACGCAATTTCTGTGTTAATTCGTTAATGTGAGGGACCGAGGGACGCAGTAAAGAATGAATAGTGCAACGGAAAAGAGATAGTCGTTCCCCAAAAGAAAATCCTGTCCTTTACTTAGAAACGTTACTCGATTTAGAAGGAGAAGTCATAGAACCCATAGTATAACATAGCGACACAATTTCTTTGTAATTCGTCAATGGGAGGGAGCGGGGGATGCAATATGTAAGGAATTTTGCATCGGAAAGGAGATACTCGTATTCCAAAAGAAAATCCTGTCGTTTCCATAGAAACGTTACTCGATTTAGAAGAAGAAGTCATAGAACACACAGTATTTCATTGCGACGCAATTTCTGTGTTAATTCGTCAATGTGAGGGAGCGAGGGATGCAGTAAAGAAGGAATAGTGCTTCGGAAAGGAGATAGTCGTATCCCAAAAGAAAATCCTGTCGTTACCATAGAAACGTTACTCGATTTAGAAGGAGAAATCATACAACTCATAGTGTTTCATAGCGACGCAATTTCTGTATTAATTCGTCAATGTGAGGGAGCGAGGGATGCAGTAGAGAAGGAATAGTGCATCGGAAAGGAGATACTCGTATCCCAAAAGAAAATCATGACGTTTCCATTGAAACGTTACTCGAATTGAAGGAGAAGTCATAGAATCCACAGTATATCATAGCGACACAATTTCTGGGTTAATTCGTCAATGTGAAGGAGCGAGGGATGCAGTAAAGAAGGAATAATGCATCGGAAGGGAGATAGTCGTATCCCAAAAGAAAATCCTGTCCTTTCCATAGACACGTTACTCGATTTAGAAGGAGCAGTCACAGAACCCATAGTATTTCATAGCGGCGCAATTTCTGTGTTTATTCGTCAGTGTGAGGGAGCGAGGGATGCAGTAAAGATGGAGTAGTGCATCGGAAAGGAAATACTCGTATCCCAAATTAAAATCCTGTCGCCTTCATACAAACGTTACTCGATTCAGAAGGAAATGTCATAGAACCCATAGTATTTCATAGCGACGCAATTCCTGTGTTAGTTCTTCAATGTGAGGGAGCGAGGGATGCAGTAAAGAAGGAATATAGCATCGGAAAAGAGATACTCGTATCCCAAAAGAAAATCCTTTCGTTTCCATAGAAACGTTACTCGATTTTGAAGAAGAAGTCATAGAAAACATAGGATGTCATAGTGACGCAATTTCTGTGTTAATTCGTCAGTGTGAGGGAGCGAGGGATGCAGTAAAGATGGAATAGTGCATCGGACAGGAGATACCCGTATCCCAAAAGAAAATCCTGCCCTTTTCATAGAAACGTTACTCGATTTACAAGGAAAAGTCATAGATCTCATAGTATATCATAGCGATCAATTTCTCTGTTAATTCGTCAATGTGAGAGAGCGAGGGACGCAGTAAAGACGGAATAGTGCATCAGAAAGGAGATAGTCGTATCCCAAAAAAAAAATCATGAAGTTTCCATAGAAAAGTTACTCGATTTGGAAAGAAAAGTCATAGAACTCATAGTATTTCATAGCGACGCATTTTCTGTGTTAATTCGTCAATGGGAGGGAGTGGGGGATGCAATATACAAGGAATAGTGCATCGGAAAGGAGATACTCGTATCCCAAATGAAAATCCTCTCGTTTCAATGGAAACGATACTCGACTTAGAAGAAGAAGTCTTGGAACCCATAGTAATACATAGCGAAGCAATTTCTGTGTTAATTCGTCAATGTGAGCGAGCGAGTTATGCAGTAAAAAAGTAATAGTGGATCGGAAAAGAGATAGTCGTATCCCAAAAGAAAATCCTGTCGTTTCCATAGAAACGTAACTCAATTTAGAAGGAGAAGTCATACAACGCATTGTGTTTCATAGCGACGCAATTTCTGTGTTAATTCGTCAATGGGATGGAGCGGGGGATGTAATATACAAGGAATAGTGCATCGGAAAGGCTATACTAGTTTCCCAAAAGAAAATCCTTTCGTTTTCATAGAAACGTTACTCGATTTAGTAGAAGAAGACATAGAACCCATAGTATTTCATAGCGACGCAAATTCTTTGTTAATTCGTCAACAGGAGGAAGCGGGTATGCAATATACAAGGAATAGTGCATCGGAAAAGAGATACTCGTATCACAAAAGAAAATCCTGTCGATTCCATAGAAATGTTTTTCGATTTAGAAAGAGATGTCAAAGAACCCATAGTATTTTATAGCGACGCAATTTCTGTGTTAATTCTTCAGTGTGAGTGAGCGAGTTATGCAGTAAAGAAGGAATAGAACATCGGAATGGAGATACTCGTACCCCTAAAGCAAAATCCTGTCCTTTCCTTAGAAACGTTACTCGATTTAGATGAAGAAGCCATAGAACCCATGGTATTTCATAGCGACGAATTTTCTGTGTTCATTCGTCAGTGAGAGGGAGCCAGTTATGCAGTAAAGAAGGAATAGTGCATCGGAATGGCGATACTCGTATCCCAAAATAATATCCTGTCGTTTCCATAGAAACGTTACTCGATTTAGAAGGAGATGTCATAGAACATATGGTAATTCATAGGGTTAGCAATTTCTGTTTTAATTCGACAAAGTTAGGTAGCGAGTGATGCAGTAAAGCAGGATTAGTGCATCGGAATGGAGATATTCGTATCCGAAAAGTAAAAATCCTGTCGTCTCTATAGAAACGTTACTCGATTTAGTAGGAGAATTAATAGAACCCATAGCATTCCATAGCGACGCAATTTCTGTGTTATTTCGTCAATGTGAGGGCGCGAGTAATGCAGTAAAGAAGGAATAAAGCATCGGAAAGGAGATCGGCGTATCCCAAAAGAAAATCCTGTCGGTTCCATAGAAACGTTAGTCGACTTAGAAGAAGAAGTCTTGGAACCCATAGTATTTCATAGCGACGCAATTTGCGTGTTAATTCGTCAATGTGAGGGAGCGAGGGAAGCAGTAAAGAAGGAATAGTGCATCGGAAAGGAGATACTCGTATCCCAAAAGAAAAACATGTCCTTTCCATAGAAACGTTATTCAATTTAGAAGGAGAAGTCATTGAACCGACAGTATTTCATAGCGGAGCAATGTCTGTGTTAATTCGTCAGTGTAACGGTGCGAGGGATGCACTAAAGAGGGAGTAGTTCATCGGAAAGGAGAAACTCGTATCCAAAAAGAAAATCCTGTCGTTTCCATAGAAACGTTACTCGATTTACAAGAAGAAGTCATAGAACCCATAGTATTTCATAGCGACGCAATTTCTGTGTTAACTCGTCAATGTGAGAAATTGAGGAATGCAGTAAAGAAGGAATAGTGCATCGGAAAGGAGATAGTCGTAGCCCTAAAGAAAATCCGGTCCTTTCCATAGACACGTTACTCGATTTAGATGGAGAAGTCATAGAACCCATAGTATTGCATAGCGACGCAATATCTGGGTTAATTCGTCTTTGTGAGAGAGCGAGGGTTGCAGTAAAGAAGGAATAGTGCATCGGGATAAGAGATACTCGTATCCCAAAAGAAAATCCTGTCGTTTCCATAGAAACGTTACGTGATTTATACGGAAATGTCATAGAACCCCGTAGTATTACATAGCGACGCAATATCTGTGTTAATTACTCAATGTGAGGGAGCGAGGAAGGAAGTAAAGAAGGATTAGTGCATCGGGAAAGGAGATACTCGTATCCCAAAAAAAAAGATCCTGTCGTTTCCATACAAAGGTACTCGATTTAGAAGATGAAATCATCGAACCCATAGTCTTTTATGGCGACGCTATTTCTGTGTTAATTCGTCAATGTGAGGGAGCGAGCGATGCAGTAAAGAAGGGATAGTGCATCGGAAAGGAGATACTCGTATCCCAAAAGAAAATACTGTCCTTTCCATAGAAACGTTACTCGACTTAGGAGCAGATGTCATAGAACCCATAGTATTTCATAGCGACGCACTTTCTGTGTTAATTCGTCAATGTAAGTGAGCGAGGGATGCAGTAAAGAAGGAATAGTGCATCGGAAAGGAGAAACTCGCATCCCAAAAGAAAATCCTGTCGTTATCATAGAAACGTTACTCGATTTAGCAGGAGATGTCATAGAACACATAGAATTTCATAGCGACGCATTGTCTGTGTTAATTCGTCAATGTGAGGAGGCGAAGGATGCAGTAAAGAAGGAACACAGCAACGGAAAAGAGATACCCGGATCCCAAAAGAAAATCCTTTCGTTTCCATAGAAACATTACTCGATTTAGAAGGAGAAGCCATAAAACCCATAGTATTTCATAGCGACGCAATTTCTGTGTTAATTCGCGACTGTGAGTGAGCGAGGGATGCAGTATTGAAGGAATAGTGCATCAGAAAAGAGATTGTCGTATCCCAAAAGAAAAATCTGTCCTTTTGATAGAAACGTTACTCGATTTAGAAGGAGAAGTCATAGATCCCATAGTATTTCATATGGACGCAATTTCTGTGTTAATTCGTCAATGGGAGGGAGTGGGCGATGCAATATACAAGGAATAGTGCATCGGCATGGAGATACTCGCATCACAAAAGATAATCCTGTCGTTTGCACAGAAACGTTACTCGATTTAGAAGAAGAAGTCATAGAACCCATTGTATTTCATGGCGGCGCAATTTCTGTGTTAATTCGTCAGTGTGAGGGAGCGAGGGATGCAGTTAAGATGGAATAGTTCATCGGAAAGGAGATACTCGTATCCAAATAGAATATCCTGTCGTTTCCATAGAAACGTTACTCGATATAGAAGAAGAAGTCATGGAACCCATAGTATTTCATAGCGACGCAATTTCTGTGTTAATTCATCAATGTGAGGGAGCGAGGGAATAGTGCATCGAGAAGGAGAAACTCGTATCCCAAAAGAAAATCCTGTCGTTTCCATAGAATAGTTACTCGATTTAGAAGAAGAAATCATCGAATCCATAGTCTTTTATAGCGACGCAATTTCTGTGTTAATTTGTGAATGTGAGAAAGCGTGGGATGCACTAAAGAAGGAATAGTGCATCGGAAAGGAGATACTCGTATCCCAAAAGAAAATCCTCTCCTTACCATAGAAACGTTACTCGATTTAGAAGAAGAAGTCATAGAACTTATAGTATTTCATAGCGGCGCAATTTCAGCGTTAATTCGTCAGTGTGAGGGAGCGAGGGATGCAATTAAGAATGAATAGTTCAACGGAAAGGAGATGCTCGTATCCAAATAGAAAATCCTGTCGTTTCCATAGAAACGTTACTCGATATAGAAGAAGTCATAGAACCCATAGTATTTTATATCGACGCAATTTCTGTGTTAATTCATCAATGTGAGGGAGCGAGGGAAGCAGTAAAGAAGGAATGGTGCATCGGGAAGGAGATACTCGTATCCCAAAAGAAAATCCTGTCGTTTCCATAGAAACGTTACTCGATTTAGAAGAAGAAATCATCGAACCCATAGTCTTTTATAGCGACGCAATTTCTGTGCTAATTCGTCAATGAGAGTGAACGAGGGATGAAATATAAGGAATAGTGCATCGGAAAGGAGATACTCGTATCCCAAAAGAAAATCATGTCGTTTCCATAGAAATGTTACTCGATTTTGAAGAAGTAGTCATAGAACCCATATGATAACATAGGGACGCAATTTCTGTGTTAATTCGTTAATGTGAGGGAGCGAGGGATGAAGTAAAGAAGGAATAGTGCATAGGAAAAGAGATACTCGTAACCCAAAGGAAAATCCTGTCCTTTACTTAGAAACGTTACTCGATTTAGAAGGAGAAGTCATAGAACCCATAGTATTTCATAGCGACGCAATTTCTGTGTTAATTCGTCTATGGGAGGGAGCGGGGGATGCAATATACAAGGAATAGTGCATCGGAAAGGAGATACTCGTATCCCAAGAGAAAATCCTGTCGTTTCCATAGGAACGTTACCCGATTTAGAAGAAGAAGTCATAGAACCCATAGTATTTAATAGCGTCGCAATTTCTGTGTTAATTCGTTAATGTGGGGGAGCGAGGGATGCAGTAAAGAACGAATAGTGCATCGGAAAGGAGATAGTCGTATCCCAAAAGAAAATCCTGTCCTTTCCATAGACACGTTACTTGATTAAGATGGAGAAGTCATAGAACCCATGGTATTGCATAGCGTCGCAATATCTGGGTTAATTCGTCATTGTGAGAAAGCGAATGATGCAGTAAAGGAGGAATAGTGCATCGGGATAGGAGATACTCGTATCCCAAAAGAAAATCCTGTTGTTTCCATAGAAACGTTACTTGATTTAGACCCAAATGTCATAGAACCCCGTAGTATTTCATAGCGAAGCAATATCTGTGTTAATTTCTCAATGTGAGGGAGCGAGGGATGTAGTAAAGAAGGAATAGTGCATCGGGAAAGGAGATACTCGTATCCCAAAAAAAAATCCTGTCGTTTCCATACAATGGTTACTCGATTTAGAAGGAGAAATCATAGAATTCATAGTATTTCATAGCGACGCAATTTCTGTGTTAATTTGTGAATGTGAGGGAGTGAGGGATGCAGTAAAGAAGGAATAGTGCAGCGGAAAGGAGATACCCGTATCCCAAAAGTAAATCCTGTCGTTTACATAGACACGTTACTCGATTTATAAGGAGAAGTCATAGAACCCATAGTATACTATTGCGACGCAATTTCTGTGTTAATTCGTCAATGGGAGGGCGTGGGGGATGCAATACACAAGGAGTAGTGCATCGGACAGGAGATACTCGTATCCCAAAAGTTAATCCTACCGTTTCCATAGCAACGTTACTCGATTTAGATTAAGAACTCATAGAACCGATAATATTTCATAGCGACGCAATTTCTGTGTTAATTTGTGAATGTGAGGGAGTGAGGGATGCAGCAAAGAAGGAATAGTGCATCGGAAAGCAGATACTCGTATCCCAAAAGTAGATCCGGTCGTTTACATAGAAACGTTACTCGATTTTGAAGAAGAAGTCATAGAACCCATAGTATTTCATAGCGACGCAAATTTTTTTGTTAATTCGTCAATGTGAGGAAGCGAGGGATGCAGTAAAGAAGGAATAGTGCATCGGAAAGGAGATACTCGTATCCCAAAAGAAAGACCTGCCGTTTCCATGCAAGGGTTACTCGAATTACAGGGAGAAGTCATAGAACGCATAGTGTATCCAAGCGACGCAATTTCTGTGTTAATTCTTCAATGTGAGGGATTGAGGGATGCAGTAAAGAAGGGATAGTGCATCGGAAAGGAGATACTCGTATCCCAAATGAAAATCCTGTCCTTTCCATTGACACATTACTCGATTTAGAAGGAGAAGTCATAAAACCCATAGTATTTCATAGCGATGCAATTTCTGGGTTAATTCGTCAATGTGACAGAGCGACGGATGCAGTAAAGAAGGAATAGTGCATCGGGAAAGGAGATACTCGTATCCCAAAAGTAAATCATGTCGTGTCCATAGAAACGTCACCTGATTTAGACAGAAAAGTCATAGAACCCATAGTATCTCATAGCGGCGCAATTTCTGTGTTCATTCGTCAGTGTGAGTAAGCGAGGCATGCAGTAAAGAAGGAATAGTGCATCGGAATGGAGATAGCCGTATCCCAAAGGAAAATCCTGTCCTTTCCATAGACACGTTACTCGATTTGGAAGGAGAAGTCATAGAACCCGTAGTATATCATAGCGACGCAATTTCTGTGTTAATTCCTCAATGTGAGGGAGCGAGGAATGTAGTAATGAAGGAACAGTGCATCGGGAAAGGAGATACTCGTATCCCAAAAGATAATCCTGTCGTTTCTATGCAAGGGTTACTTGAATTAGAAGGAGAAGTCATAGAACTCATTGTGTATCCAAGCGACGCAATTTCTGTGATAATTCGTGAATGTGATGGAGCGAGGGATGCAGTAAAGAAGGGATAGTGCATTGGAAAGGAGATACTCGTATCCCAAAAGAATATCCTGTCCTTCCCAAAGAAACGTTACTCGACTTAGAAAGAGATGTCGTAGAACCGATAGTATTTCGTATCGACGCAATTTCTGTGTTAATTCGTCTAAGTAAGGGAGCGAGGGATGCAGTAAAGAAGAAATAGTGCATCGGAAAGGAGATACTCGCATCCCAAAAGAAAATCCTGTCGCTACCATAGAAACGTTACTCGATTAAGCAGGAGATGTCAGAGAACCCATAGAATTTCATAGCGACGCATTGTCTGTGTTAATTCGTCAATGTAAGGAAGCGAAGGATGCAGTAAACAAGGAACAGAGCATCGGAAAAGAGATATCCGGATCCCAAATGAAAATCCTTTCGTTTCCATAGACACGTTACTCGATTTAGAAGGAGATGTCATAAAACCCATAGTATTTCATAGCGACGCAGTTTCTGTGTTAACTCGTCGATGTGAGGGAGCGAGGGATGCAGTAAAGAAGGAATAGTGCTTCGGAAAAGGAGATACTCGTATCCCAAAAGAAAATCCTGTTCTTTCCATAGACACGTTACTCGGTTTAGAAGGAGAGGTCATAGAACCCATAGTATTTCATAGCGACTCAATTTCTGTGTTAATTCGTCAATGGGAGGGAGAGGGGGATGCAATATAGAAGGAATAGTGCATCGGAAAGGTGATACTCGTATCCCAAAAAAAAGTTCTGTCGATGCCATAGAAACGTTAACCGATGTAGGACAAGAACTCAAAGAACCCATAGTATTTCATAGCGACGCAATTTCTGTGTGAATTCGCTAATGTGAGGGAACGAGGGATGCAGTAAAGAAGGAATAGTGCATCGGAAAAGAGATTGTCGTATCCCAAAAGTAAATTTTGTCCTTTTCATAGAAACGTTACTCGATTTAGAAGGAGAAGTCATAGAACCCATAGTATTTCATAGCGACGAAATTTCTGCGTTAATTCGTCAATGGGAGGGAGCGGGGGATGCAATATTCAAGGAATAGTGCATCGGCAAGGAGATACTTGTATCCCAAAAGAAAATCCTGTCGTTTCCATAGAAACGTTACTCGATGTAGAAGAAGAAGTCATAGAACCCATAGTATTTCATAGCGACGCAATTTCTGTGTTAACATGTCAAAGTGAGGGAGCGAGGGATGCAGTAAAGAAGGAATAGTGCATCGGAAAGGAGATAGTCGAATCCGAAAAAGAAATCCTGTCCTTTCCATAGACACGTCACCCGCTTTAGAAGGAGAAGTCGTAGAACCCATAGTATTTCGTAAAGACGCAATTTCTGAGTTAATTCGTCAATGTGAGGGAGCGAGGTATGCAGTAAGGAAGGAATAGTGCATCGGAAAGGAGGTACTTCTATACCGAAAGAAAATCCTGTCGTTACCATAGAAACGTTACTCGAATTTGCAGGAGATGTCATAGAACTCATAGAACATCATAGCGACGCATTGTCTGTGCTAATTCGTCAATGTGAGGAAGCGAAGGATGCAGTAAAGAAGGAACAGAGCATCGGAAAAGAGATACCCGGATCCCAAAAGAAAATCCTTTCGTTTCCATAGACACATTACTCGATTTAGAAGGACAAGTCTTAAAACCCATAGTATTTCATAGCGACGCAATTTAGTGTTTATTCGTCAATGTGAGGGAGGGAGGGATGCAGTAAAGAAGGAATAGTGCTTCGGAAAAGGAGATACTCGTATGCCAAAAGAAGATCCTGTCGTTTCCATAGAAACGTTACTAGATTTAGACGGAAATGTCATAAAACCCATAGTATTTCATAGCGACGCAATATCTGTGTTAATTCCTCAATGTGAGGGAGCGAGGGAAGTAATAAAGAAGGAATAGTGCATCGGGAAAGGAGATACTCGTATACCAAAAAAAAATCCTGTCGTTTCCACACAAAGGTTACTCGATTTAGAAGGTGAAATCATAGAACTGATAGTATTTCATAGCGAAGCAATTTCTGTGTTAATTTGTGAATGTGAGGGAGCGAGGGATGCAGTAAAGAAGGAATAGTGCATCGGAAAGGAGATACTTGTAACCCAAAAGAAATTCCTGTCCTTTCCATGGAAACGTTACTCGATTTAGAAGGAGATGTCAGAGAACCCATAGTATTTCGTAGCGACGCAATTTCTATGTTATTTCGTCAATATGAGGGACCGAAGGATGCAGTAAAGGAGGAATTGAGCATCGGAAAGGAGATCCCCTTATCCGAAAAGAAAATCCTTTCGTTTCCATAGAAACGTTACTCGATTAAGAAGGAGACGTCATAGAAACCATAGTTATTTATAACGACGCAATTTCTGCGTTAATTCGTCAATGGGTGGGAGCAGGGGATGCAATTAACAAGAATAGTGCATCGGAAAGGAGATACTCGTTTCCCAAAAGAAAATCCTCTCGTTTCCATAGAAACGTTATTCGATGTAGAAGGAGAAGTCATAGAACAAATTGTATTTCATAGCGACGCAATTTTGTGTTTATTCGTCAATGTTAGGGAGCGAAGGATGCAGTAATGAAGGAATAGTGCATCGGAAAGGGGATACTCGTATCCCAAAAGAATATCCTGTGCTCTCCATAGAAACGTTACTCGATTTAGAAGGAGAAGTCACAGAAAACATAGTATTTGATAGCGACGCAATTTCTGTGTTAAATCGTTAATGTAAGGAAGCGAAGTATGCAGTAAAGAAGGATTAGTGCATCGGAAAGGAGATACTCGTAACCCAAAAGAAAATCCTTTCGTGTCCATAGAAACGTTATTCGATTTAGAAGGAGAAGTCATAGAACAAATAGTATTTTATAGCGACGCAATTTCTGTGTTAATTCGTTAATGTAAGGAAGCGAAGTATGCAGTAAAGAAGGAATAGTGCATCGGAAAGGAGATACTCGTTTTCCAAAAGGAAACCCTCTCGTTTCCATTGAAACGTTATGCGATGTAGATGGAGAAGTCATAGAGACCATAGTATTTCATAGCGACGCAATTTTGTGTTTATTCGTCAATGTGAGGGAGCGAAGGATGCAGAAAAGTAGGATTAGTGCATCGGAAAGGAGATACTCGTAACCCAAAAGAAAATCCTGTTGTTCCCACAGAAACGTTACTCGATTTAGAAGAAGTAATCATAGAACCCATAGTATTTCGTAGCGACGCAATTTCTGAGTTAATTCCTCAATGTGAGGGAGCGAGGGATGCAGTAAAGAAGCAATAGTGCATCGGAAAGGAAATTCTCGTATCCCAAAAGTAAATCCTTTCCTTTCCATAGAAATGATACTCGATGTAGAAGGAGAAGTCATAGACACTATAGTATTCCATAGCGAATAATTTCTGTGTTAATTCGTCAATGTGAGGGAGCGAGGGATGCAGTAAAGACGGAATAGTGCATCGGAAAGGAGATAGTCGTATCCCAAAAGAAAATCCTATCGTTTCCACAGAAACGTTACCAGATATAGAAAGAGAAGTCACAAAACACATAGTATTTCATAGCGCCGCAATATCTGTGTTATTCGTCAATGTGAAGGAGCGAGGGATGCAGTAAAAAAGGAATAATGCATCGGAAAGGAAATAGTCGTATCCCAAAATAAAATCCTGTAGTTTCCATAGAAACGTTACTCGATTTAAAAGGAGAGGTCATAGAACTCATAGTGTTTCATAGCGACGCAATTTCTATGTTAATTTTTCAATGTGAGGGAGCGAGGGCAGCAGTAAAGATGAAATAGTGCATCGGAAAGGAGATAGTCGCGTCCCAAAAGAAGATCCTGTCCTTTCCATAGACGCGTTAGTCGATTTAGAAGGACATGTCATAGAACCCATAGTATTTCATAGCGACGCAATTTCTGTGTCAATTCGTCAATAAGAGGGAGCGAGGGATGCAGTAAAGAAGGATTAGTGCATCTGAAAGGAGATACTCGTTTCCCAAAAGAAAATCCTGTCGTTTCCATAGAAACGTTACTCAATTTAAAAGGAGAAGTCGTAGAACTCATAGTATTTCATAGCGACGCATTTTCTGTGTTAATTCGTCAATGTGAGGGAGCGAGGGATGTAGTGAAGAAGGAATAGTGCATTGGAAAGGAAATTGTCGTATCCCAAAAGAAAATCCTGTCCTTTCCATAGACACGTTTCTAGATTAAGATGGAGATGTCATAGAACGCATAGTATTTCATAGCGAAGCAATTTCTGTGTTTATTCGTCAATGTGAGGTAGCGAGGGATGCAGTAAAGAAGGAATTGTGCATCCGAAAGGAGGTAGTCGTGTCCCAAAGGAAAATCCTGACCTTTCTATAGAAACGGTACTCGATTTAGAAGGAGAAGTCATAGAACCCATAGTATTTCATAGCGACGCATTTTCTGTGCTAATTCGTCAATGTGAGGGAGCGGGGAATGCAATAAAGAAGGAATAGTTCATCGGAAAGGAGATACTCATATCCCAAAAGAAAATCCAGTCGTTTCCATAGAAACATTACTCGTTTTAGAAGAAGAAGTCATAGAACCCATAGTATTTCATAGCGACGCAATTTCTTCATTAATTCGTCAATGTGAGGGAGCGAGGGATGCAGTAAAGATGTAGTAGTGCATCGGAAATCAGATACTCGTATCCCAAGTGAAAATCTTGTCGCTTCCATAGAAACGTTACTCGATTCAGAAGGAGATGTCATAGAACTCATAGTATTTCATAGCGACGCATTTTCTGTGTTAATTCGTCAATGTGAGGGAGCGGGGAATGCAATAAACAATGAATAGTGCGTCGGAAAGGAGATACTCATATCCCAAAAGAAAATCCTGTCGTTTCCTTAGAAACATTACTCGTTTTCGAAGAAGAAGTCATAGAACCCATAGTATTTCATAGCGACGCAATTTCTGTGTTAATTCGTTAATGTGAGTGACCGAGGGATGCAGTAAAGAAGGAATACTGCAACGGAAAAGAGATAGTCCTATCCCAAAAGAAAATCCTTCCCTTTACATAAAAACCTTACTCGATTTAGAAGGAGAAGTCATAGAACCCATAGTATAACATAGCGATGTGATTTCTGTGTAATTCGTCAATGGGAGGGAGCGGGGGATGCAATATGTATGGAATAGTGCATCGGAAAGGAGATACTCGTATCCCAAAAGAAAATACTGTTGCTTCCATAGAAACGTTACTCGATTTAGAGGAAGAAGTCATAGAAACCATAGTATTTCATAGCGACGCAATTTCTGTGTTAATTCGTCAATGTGAGGGAGCGAGGGATGCAGTGAAGAAGGAATAGTGCATCAGAAAGGAGATAGTCGTAGCCCAAAAGAAAATCCTGCCCTTTCCATAGACACGTTACCCGATTTAGAAGGAAAATTCATAGAACCCATAGTATTTCATAGCCACGCAATCTCTGTGTTAATTAGTCAAAGTGAGAGAGCAAGGGATGCAGAAAAGAAGGATTAGTGCATCGGGAAAGGAGATACTCGTATCCAAAATAAAATCCTGTCGTTTCAATAGACACGTTACTTGTTTTAGATGGAAATGTCATAGAACCCATAGTATTTCATAGCAATGCAATTTCTGTGTTAATTCGTCAATGTGAGGGAGCGAGTAATGCAGTAAAGAAGAAATAGTGCATCGGGAGAGTAGATACGCGTATACCAAACGAAAATCCTGTCGTTACCATAGAAACGTTACTCGATTTACAAGGCGAAATCATAGAACTCATAGTACTTCAGAGCGACGCAATTTCTGTATTAATTCGTCAATGTGAGGGAGCGAGGGATGCAGTAAAGACGGAATAGTGCATCGGAATGGAGGTAGTCGTATCCGAAAAGAAAATCACTTCGTTTCCATAGATACGTTACTCGATTTAGAAGGAGAAGTCATAGAACACATAGTATTTCATAGCGGTGCAATTTCCGTGTCAATTCGTCAATGTGAAGGAGCGAGGGATGCAGTAAGGAAGGAATAATGCATCGGAAAGGAGATAGTCGTATCACAAAAGGAAATCGTGAAGTTTCCATAGAAAAGTTACTCGATTTAGAAAGAGAAGTTATAGAACTCATAGTATTTCATAGCGACGCATTTTCTGTGTTAATTCGTCAATGTGAGGGAGCGAGGGATGCAGTGAAGAAGGAATAGTGCATCGGAAGGGAAATCGTCGTATCCCAAAAGAAAATCCTGTCCTTTCCATATACACGTTACTCGATTTAGATGGAGAAGTCATAGAACCCGTAGTATTTCATAGCGACGTAATTTCTGTGTTTATTCGTCAATGTGAGGGAGCGAGGGACGCAGTAAAGAAGGAATACTGCATCGGAAAGGGATAGTCGTATCCCAAAAGAAAATCCTGTTCTTTCCGTGGACACGTTACTCGATTTAGAAGGAGCAGTCATAGAACCCATAGTATTTCATAGCGACGCAATTTCTGTGTTAATTCGTCAATGTGAGGGAGCGAGGTATGCAGTAAGGCAGGAATAGTGCAACGGAATGGAGATACTCTCATCCCAAAGAATAACATGTCCTTTCCATAGAAACGTTACTCGATTTAGAAGGAGAAGTCACAGAACCCATAGTAATTCATAGCGGCGCAATTTCTGTGTTAATACATCAGTGTGAGGGAACAAGGGATGCAGTAAAGAGGGAATAGTTCATCGGAAAAGAGATACTCGTATCCAAATAGAAAATCCTGTCGTTTCCATACAAACGTTACTCGATATAGAAAAAGAAGTCATAGAACCCATAATATATCATAGCGACGCAATTTCTTCATTAATTCGACAATGTGAGGGAGCGAGTGATGCAGTACAGATGGAGTAGTGCATCGGAAAGGAGATGCTCGGATCCCAAGTGAAAATCTTGTCGCTTCCACAGAAACGATACTCGATTCAGAAGGAGATGTCATAGGACCATCAGTATTTCATAGCGACGCAATTTCTGTTTAAATTCATCATTGTGAGGGAGCTGCGGATGCAATAAAGAAGGAATAGTGCATCGGAAAGGAGATACTCGAATCCCAAAAGAAAATCCTGTCCTTTCAACAGAAACGTTACTCGATTTGGAAGGAGAAGTCATAGAACCCATAGTATAACATAGCGTCGTAATTTCTGTATAATATCGTCAATGGGAGGGAGCGGGGGATGCAATATGTAAGGAATAGTGCATCGGAAAGGAGATACTCGTATCCCAAAAGAAAATACTGTCGTTTCCATAGAAACGTTACTCGATTTAGAAGAAGAAGTCATAGAAACCATAGTATTTCATAGCGACGCAATTTCTGTGTTAATTCGTCAATGTGAGGGAGCGAGGGATGCAGTGAAGAAGGAATAGTGCATCAGAAAGGAGATAGTCGTAGCCCAAAAGAAAATCTTGTCCTTTCCATAGACACGTTACTCGAATTAGAAGGAGAATTCATAGAACCTATAGTATTTCATAGCCACGAAATCTCTGTGTTAATTAGTCAATGTGAGAGAGCGAGGGATGCAGTAAGGAAGGAATAGTGCATCGGGAAAGGAGATACTCGTATCCCAAAAGAAAATCCTGTAGTTTCAATAGAAACGTTCTGTGTTAATTCGTCAATGTGAGGGAGCGAGGAATGCAGTAAAGAAGGAATAGTGCATTTGAAAATAATTACTCGTATCACAAAAGAAAATCCTGTCCTTTCAATAGAAACGTTACTCGATTTAGCAGGAGAAGTCATAGAACCCATAGGATTTGATAGCGACGAAATTTCTGTATTAATTCTCAATGTGAGGGAGCGAGGAATGCAGTATAGAAGCAATAGTGCATCGGGAGAGGAGATACTCGTATACCTAACGAAAATCCTGTCGTTACCATAGAAACGTTACTCGATTTAGAAGGAGAAACCATAGAACTCAAAGTATTTCATAGCGACGCAATCTCTGTATTAATTCGTCAATGTGAGGGAGCGAGGGATGCAGTAAAGATGGAGCAGTGCATTGGAAAGAGATACTCGTATCCCAAATGACAATCCCGTCGCCTTCATACAAACGTTACTCGATTCAGAAGGAGATGTCATAGAACCCATAGTATTTCATAGCGACGCAATTTCTGTGTTAATTCGTTAATGTGAGGGAGCGAGGGAAGCAGTAAAGAAGGAATATAGCATCGGAGAAGAGACAGTCGTATCCCAAAAGAAAATCTTATCCTTTACATAGAAACGTTACTCGATTTTGATGGAGATGTCATAGAACCCACAGTATTTCATATCGACGCAATTTCTGTGTTAGATCGTCAATGGGAGGGTGCGGGGGATGCAATATGTAAGAAATAGTGCATCGGAAAGGAGATACTCATTTCCCAAAAAAAAAATCCAGGCTTTTCCATAGAAACGTTACTCGATTTTGAAGAAGAAGTCATGGAAACCATAGTATTTCACAGCGACGCAGCCTCTGTGTTAATTCCTCAATGTGAGGGAGCGAGGGATGCAGTAAAGAAGGAATAGTGAATCGGAAAGGAGATAGTCCTATCCCCAAAAGAAAATCCTGTCCTTGCAATAGACACGTTACTCGATATAGAAGGAGAAGTCATAGAACCCATAGTATTTCATAGCCACGCAATTTCTGTGTTAATTAGTCAATGTGAGAGTGCGAGGGATGCAGTAAAGAAGGAATAGTGCATCGGGAAAGGAGATACTCTTATCCCAAAAGAAAATCCTGCCCATTCCATAGAAACTTTACTTGTTTTACATGGAATTGTCATAGAACCCATAGTATTTCATAGCGACGCAATTTCTCTGTCAATTCGTCAATGGGAGGGAGCGGGGGATGCAGTATGTAAGGAATAGTGCATCGGAATGGAGATACTCGTATCCCAAAAGAAAATCCTGTCGTTTCCATAGAAACGTTACTCGATTTAGAAGAAGAAGTCATAGAAAGCATACTAATTCATAGCGACGCAATTTCTGTGTTAACATGTCAAAGTGAGGGAGCGAGGGATGCAGTAAAGAAGGAATAGTGCATCGGAAAGGAGATAGTCGAATCCGAAAAAGAAATCCTGTCCTTTCCATAGACACGTCACCCGCTTTAGAAGGAGAAGTCGTAGAACCCATAGTATTTCGTAAAGACGCAATTTCTGAGTTAATTCGTCAATGTGAGGGAGCGAGGTATGCAGTAAGGAAGGAATAGTGCATCGGAAAGGAGGTACTTCTATACCGAAAGAAAATCCTGTCGTTACCATAGAAACGTTACTCGAATTTGCAGGAGATGTCATAGAACTCATAGAACATCATAGCGACGCATTGTCTGTGCTAATTCGTCAATGTGAGGAAGCGAAGGATGCAGTAAAGAAGGAACAGAGCATCGGAAAAGAGATACCCGGATCCCAAAAGAAAATCCTTTCGTTTCCATAGACACATTACTCGATTTAGAAGGACAAGTCTTAAAACCCATAGTATTTCATAGCGACGCAATTTAGTGTTTATTCGTCAATGTGAGGGAGGGAGGGATGCAGTAAAGAAGGAATAGTGCTTCGGAAAAGGAGATACTCGTATGCCAAAAGAAGATCCTGTCGTTTCCATAGAAACGTTACTAGATTTAGACGGAAATGTCATAAAACCCATAGTATTTCATAGCGACGCAATATCTGTGTTAATTCCTCAATGTGAGGGAGCGAGGGAAGTAATAAAGAAGGAATAGTGCATCGGGAAAGGAGATACTCGTATACCAAAAAAAAATCCTGTCGTTTCCACACAAAGGTTACTCGATTTAGAAGGTGAAATCATAGAACTGATAGTATTTCATAGCGAAGCAATTTCTGTGTTAATTTGTGAATGTGAGGGAGCGAGGGATGCAGTAAAGAAGGAATAGTGCATCGGAAAGGAGATACTTGTAACCCAAAAGAAATTCCTGTCCTTTCCATGGAAACGTTACTCGATTTAGAAGGAGATGTCAGAGAACCCATAGTATTTCGTAGCGACGCAATTTCTATGTTATTTCGTCAATATGAGGGACCGAAGGATGCAGTAAAGGAGGAATTGAGCATCGGAAAGGAGATCCCCTTATCCGAAAAGAAAATCCTTTCGTTTCCATAGAAACGTTACTCGATTAAGAAGGAGACGTCATAGAAACCATAGTTATTTATAACGACGCAATTTCTGCGTTAATTCGTCAATGGGTGGGAGCAGGGGATGCAATTAACAAGAATAGTGCATCGGAAAGGAGATACTCGTTTCCCAAAAGAAAATCCTCTCGTTTCCATAGAAACGTTATTCGATGTAGAAGGAGAAGTCATAGAACAAATTGTATTTCATAGCGACGCAATTTTGTGTTTATTCGTCAATGTTAGGGAGCGAAGGATGCAGTAATGAAGGAATAGTGCATCGGAAAGGGGATACTCGTATCCCAAAAGAATATCCTGTGCTCTCCATAGAAACGTTACTCGATTTAGAAGGAGAAGTCACAGAAAACATAGTATTTGATAGCGACGCAATTTCTGTGTTAAATCGTTAATGTAAGGAAGCGAAGTATGCAGTAAAGAAGGATTAGTGCATCGGAAAGGAGATACTCGTAACCCAAAAGAAAATCCTTTCGTGTCCATAGAAACGTTATTCGATTTAGAAGGAGAAGTCATAGAACAAATAGTATTTTATAGCGACGCAATTTCTGTGTTAATTCGTTAATGTAAGGAAGCGAAGTATGCAGTAAAGAAGGAATAGTGCATCGGAAAGGAGATACTCGTTTTCCAAAAGGAAACCCTCTCGTTTCCATTGAAACGTTATGCGATGTAGATGGAGAAGTCATAGAGACCATAGTATTTCATAGCGACGCAATTTTGTGTTTATTCGTCAATGTGAGGGAGCGAAGGATGCAGAAAAGTAGGATTAGTGCATCGGAAAGGAGATACTCGTAACCCAAAAGAAAATCCTGTTGTTCCCACAGAAACGTTACTCGATTTAGAAGAAGTAATCATAGAACCCATAGTATTTCGTAGCGACGCAATTTCTGAGTTAATTCCTCAATGTGAGGGAGCGAGGGATGCAGTAAAGAAGCAATAGTGCATCGGAAAGGAAATTCTCGTATCCCAAAAGTAAATCCTTTCCTTTCCATAGAAATGATACTCGATGTAGAAGGAGAAGTCATAGACACTATAGTATTCCATAGCGAATAATTTCTGTGTTAATTCGTCAATGTGAGGGAGCGAGGGATGCAGTAAAGACGGAATAGTGCATCGGAAAGGAGATAGTCGTATCCCAAAAGAAAATCCTATCGTTTCCACAGAAACGTTACCAGATATAGAAAGAGAAGTCACAAAACACATAGTATTTCATAGCGCCGCAATATCTGTGTTATTCGTCAATGTGAAGGAGCGAGGGATGCAGTAAAAAAGGAATAATGCATCGGAAAGGAAATAGTCGTATCCCAAAATAAAATCCTGTAGTTTCCATAGAAACGTTACTCGATTTAAAAGGAGAGGTCATAGAACTCATAGTGTTTCATAGCGACGCAATTTCTATGTTAATTTTTCAATGTGAGGGAGCGAGGGCAGCAGTAAAGATGAAATAGTGCATCGGAAAGGAGATAGTCGCGTCCCAAAAGAAGATCCTGTCCTTTCCATAGACGCGTTAGTCGATTTAGAAGGACATGTCATAGAACCCATAGTATTTCATAGCGACGCAATTTCTGTGTCAATTCGTCAATAAGAGGGAGCGAGGGATGCAGTAAAGAAGGATTAGTGCATCTGAAAGGAGATACTCGTTTCCCAAAAGAAAATCCTGTCGTTTCCATAGAAACGTTACTCAATTTAAAAGGAGAAGTCGTAGAACTCATAGTATTTCATAGCGACGCATTTTCTGTGTTAATTCGTCAATGTGAGGGAGCGAGGGATGTAGTGAAGAAGGAATAGTGCATTGGAAAGGAAATTGTCGTATCCCAAAAGAAAATCCTGTCCTTTCCATAGACACGTTTCTAGATTAAGATGGAGATGTCATAGAACGCATAGTATTTCATAGCGAAGCAATTTCTGTGTTTATTCGTCAATGTGAGGTAGCGAGGGATGCAGTAAAGAAGGAATTGTGCATCCGAAAGGAGGTAGTCGTGTCCCAAAGGAAAATCCTGACCTTTCTATAGAAACGGTACTCGATTTAGAAGGAGAAGTCATAGAACCCATAGTATTTCATAGCGACGCATTTTCTGTGCTAATTCGTCAATGTGAGGGAGCGGGGAATGCAATAAAGAAGGAATAGTTCATCGGAAAGGAGATACTCATATCCCAAAAGAAAATCCAGTCGTTTCCATAGAAACATTACTCGTTTTAGAAGAAGAAGTCATAGAACCCATAGTATTTCATAGCGACGCAATTTCTTCATTAATTCGTCAATGTGAGGGAGCGAGGGATGCAGTAAAGATGTAGTAGTGCATCGGAAATCAGATACTCGTATCCCAAGTGAAAATCTTGTCGCTTCCATAGAAACGTTACTCGATTCAGAAGGAGATGTCATAGAACTCATAGTATTTCATAGCGACGCATTTTCTGTGTTAATTCGTCAATGTGAGGGAGCGGGGAATGCAATAAACAATGAATAGTGCGTCGGAAAGGAGATACTCATATCCCAAAAGAAAATCCTGTCGTTTCCTTAGAAACATTACTCGTTTTCGAAGAAGAAGTCATAGAACCCATAGTATTTCATAGCGACGCAATTTCTGTGTTAATTCGTTAATGTGAGTGACCGAGGGATGCAGTAAAGAAGGAATACTGCAACGGAAAAGAGATAGTCCTATCCCAAAAGAAAATCCTTCCCTTTACATAAAAACCTTACTCGATTTAGAAGGAGAAGTCATAGAACCCATAGTATAACATAGCGATGTGATTTCTGTGTAATTCGTCAATGGGAGGGAGCGGGGGATGCAATATGTATGGAATAGTGCATCGGAAAGGAGATACTCGTATCCCAAAAGAAAATACTGTTGCTTCCATAGAAACGTTACTCGATTTAGAGGAAGAAGTCATAGAAACCATAGTATTTCATAGCGACGCAATTTCTGTGTTAATTCGTCAATGTGAGGGAGCGAGGGATGCAGTGAAGAAGGAATAGTGCATCAGAAAGGAGATAGTCGTAGCCCAAAAGAAAATCCTGCCCTTTCCATAGACACGTTACCCGATTTAGAAGGAAAATTCATAGAACCCATAGTATTTCATAGCCACGCAATCTCTGTGTTAATTAGTCAAAGTGAGAGAGCAAGGGATGCAGAAAAGAAGGATTAGTGCATCGGGAAAGGAGATACTCGTATCCAAAATAAAATCCTGTCGTTTCAATAGACACGTTACTTGTTTTAGATGGAAATGTCATAGAACCCATAGTATTTCATAGCAATGCAATTTCTGTGTTAATTCGTCAATGTGAGGGAGCGAGTAATGCAGTAAAGAAGAAATAGTGCATCGGGAGAGTAGATACGCGTATACCAAACGAAAATCCTGTCGTTACCATAGAAACGTTACTCGATTTACAAGGCGAAATCATAGAACTCATAGTACTTCAGAGCGACGCAATTTCTGTATTAATTCGTCAATGTGAGGGAGCGAGGGATGCAGTAAAGACGGAATAGTGCATCGGAATGGAGGTAGTCGTATCCGAAAAGAAAATCACTTCGTTTCCATAGATACGTTACTCGATTTAGAAGGAGAAGTCATAGAACACATAGTATTTCATAGCGGTGCAATTTCCGTGTCAATTCGTCAATGTGAAGGAGCGAGGGATGCAGTAAGGAAGGAATAATGCATCGGAAAGGAGATAGTCGTATCACAAAAGGAAATCGTGAAGTTTCCATAGAAAAGTTACTCGATTTAGAAAGAGAAGTTATAGAACTCATAGTATTTCATAGCGACGCATTTTCTGTGTTAATTCGTCAATGTGAGGGAGCGAGGGATGCAGTGAAGAAGGAATAGTGCATCGGAAGGGAAATCGTCGTATCCCAAAAGAAAATCCTGTCCTTTCCATATACACGTTACTCGATTTAGATGGAGAAGTCATAGAACCCGTAGTATTTCATAGCGACGTAATTTCTGTGTTTATTCGTCAATGTGAGGGAGCGAGGGACGCAGTAAAGAAGGAATACTGCATCGGAAAGGAGATAGTCGTATCCCAAAAGAAAATCCTGTTCTTTCCGTGGACACGTTACTCGATTTAGAAGGAGCAGTCATAGAACCCATAGTATTTCATAGCGACGCAATTTCTGTGTTAATTCGTCAATGTGAGGGAGCGAGGTATGCAGTAAGGCAGGAATAGTGCAACGGAATGGAGATACTCTCATCCCAAAGAATAACATGTCCTTTCCATAGAAACGTTACTCGATTTAGAAGGAGAAGTCACAGAACCCATAGTAATTCATAGCGGCGCAATTTCTGTGTTAATACATCAGTGTGAGGGAACAAGGGATGCAGTAAAGAGGGAATAGTTCATCGGAAAAGAGATACTCGTATCCAAATAGAAAATCCTGTCGTTTCCATACAAACGTTACTCGATATAGAAAAAGAAGTCATAGAAGCCATAATATATCATAGCGACGCAATTTCTTCATTAATTCGACAATGTGAGGGAGCGAGTGATGCAGTACAGATGGAGTAGTGCATCGGAAAGGAGATACTCGGATCCCAAGTGAAAATCTTGTCGCTTCCACAGAAACGATACTCGATTCACAAGGAGATGTCATAGGACCATCAGTATTTCATAGCGACGCAATTTCTGTTTAAATTCATCATTGTGAGGGAGCTGCGGATGCAATAAAGAAGGAATAGTGCATCGGAAAGGAGATACTCGAATCCCAAAAGAAAATCCTGTCCTTTCAACAGAAACGTTACTCGATTTGGAAGGAGAAGTCATAGAACCCATAGTATAACATAGCGTCGTAATTTCTGTATAATATCGTCAATGGGAGGGAGCGGGGGATGCAATATGTAAGGAATAGTGCATCGGAAAGGAGATACTCGTATCCCAAAAGAAAATACTGTCGTTTCCATAGAAACGTTACTCGATTTAGAAGAAGAAGTCATAGAAACCATAGTATTTCATAGCGACGCAATTTCTGTGTTAATTCGTCAATGTGAGGGAGCGAGGGATGCAGTGAAGAAGGAATAGTGCATCAGAAAGGAGATAGTCGTAGCCCAAAAGAAAATCTTGTCCTTTCCATAGACACGTTACTCGAATTAGAAGGAGAATTCATAGAACCTATAGTATTTCATAGCCACGAAATCTCTGTGTTAATTAGTCAATGTGAGAGAGCGAGGGATGCAGTAAGGAAGGAATAGTGCATCGGGAAAGGAGATACTCGTATCCCAAAAGAAAATCCTGTAGTTTCAATAGAAACGTTCTGTGTTAATTCGTCAATGTGAGGGAGCGAGGAATGCAGTAAAGAAGGAATAGTGCATTTGAAAATAATTACTCGTATCACAAAAGAAAATCCTGTCCTTTCAATAGAAACGTTACTCGATTTAGCAGGAGAAGTCATAGAACCCATAGGATTTGATAGCGACGAAATTTCTGTATTAATTCTCAATGTGAGGGAGCGAGGAATGCAGTATAGAAGCAATAGTGCATCGGGAGAGGAGATACTCGTATACCTAACGAAAATCCTGTCGTTACCATAGAAACGTTACTCGATTTAGAAGGAGAAACCATAGAACTCAAAGTATTTCATAGCGACGCAATCTCTGTATTAATTCGTCAATGTGAGGGAGCGAGGGATGCAGTAAAGATGGAGCAGTGCATTGGAAAGAGATACTCGTATCCCAAATGACAATCCCGTCGCCTTCATACAAACGTTACTCGATTCAGAAGGAGATGTCATAGAACCCATAGTATTTCATAGCGACGCAATTTCTGTGTTAATTCGTTAATGTGAGGGAGCGAGGGAAGCAGTAAAGAAGGAATATAGCATCGGAGAAGAGACAGTCGTATCCCAAAAGAAAATCTTATCCTTTACATAGAAACGTTACTCGATTTTGATGGAGATGTCATAGAACCCACAGTATTTCATATCGACGCAATTTCTGTGTTAGATCGTCAATGGGAGGGTGCGGGGGATGCAATATGTAAGAAATAGTGCATCGGAAAGGAGATACTCATTTCCCAAAAAAAAAATCCAGGCTTTTCCATAGAAACGTTACTCGATTTTGAAGAAGAAGTCATGGAAACCATAGTATTTCACAGCGACGCAGCCTCTGTGTTAATTCCTCAATGTGAGGGAGCGAGGGATGCAGTAAAGAAGGAATAGTGAATCGGAAAGGAGATAGTCCTATCCCCAAAAGAAAATCCTGTCCTTGCAATAGACACGTTACTCGATATAGAAGGAGAAGTCATAGAACCCATAGTATTTCATAGCCACGCAATTTCTGTGTTAATTAGTCAATGTGAGAGTGCGAGGGATGCAGTAAAGAAGGAATAGTGCATCGGGAAAGGAGATACTCTTATCCCAAAAGAAAATCCTGCCCATTCCATAGAAACTTTACTTGTTTTACATGGAATTGTCATAGAACCCATAGTATTTCATAGCGACGCAATTTCTCTGTCAATTCGTCAATGGGAGGGAGCGGGGGATGCAGTATGTAAGGAATAGTGCATCGGAATGGAGATACTCGTATCCCAAAAGAAAATCCTGTCGTTTCCATAGAAACGTTACTCGATTTAGAAGAAGAAGTCATAGAAAGCATAGTAATTCATAGCCACGCAATTTCTGTGTTAATTCGTCAATGTGAGGGAGCGAGGGATGCAATGATGAAGGAACAGTGCATCGGAAAGGAGATAGGCGTAGCTCAAAAGAAAATCGTGTCCTTTCCATAGACACGTTACTCGATATAGAAGGAGAAGTCACAGAACCCATAGTATTTCATAGCCACGCAATCTCTGTGTTAATTAGTCAATGTGAGAGAGCGAGGGATGCAGTAATGAAGGAATAGTGGATTGGGAAAGGAGATACTCGTATCCCAAAAGAAAATCCTGTCGTTTCCATAAAAACGTTACTTGTTTTAGATGGAAATGTGATAGAACCCATAGTATTTCATAGCGACGCAATTTCTATGTTAATTTTTCAATGTGAGGGAGCGAGGGCAGCAGTAAAGATGAAATAGTGCATCGGAAAGGAGATAGTCGCGTCCCAAAAGAAGATCCTGTCCTTTCCATAGACGCGTTAGTCGATTTAGAAGGAGAAATCATAGAACTCAAAGTATTTCATAGCGACGCAATCTCTGTATCAATTCGTCATTGTGAGGGAGCGAGGGATGCAGTAAAGAAGGAATAGTGCATCGGAAAGGAGATACTCGTATCATAAAAGAAAATCCTGTCCTTTCCATAGAAACGTTATTCGATTTAGAAGAAGTCATTGAACCCTTTGAATTTCATAGCGACGCAATTTCTGTGTTAATTCGTCAATAAGAGGGAGCGAGGAATGCAATAAAGAAGCAATAGTGCATCGGGAGAGGAGATACTCGTATCCCAAAAGAAAATCCTGTCGTTACCGTAGAATCGTTGTTTGATTTAGAAGGAGAAATCACAGAACTCATAGTATTACATAGCGACGCAATTTCTATATTAATTCGTCGATGTGAGGCAGCGAGGGATGCAGTAGAGAAGGATTAGTGCATCGGAAAGGAGATACTCGTATCCCAAATGAAAATCATGTCGTTTCCATAGGAACGTTACTCAATTTAGAAGGAGAAGTCATAGAACCCATAGTATATCATAGCGACGCAATTTCTGGGTTAATTCATCAATGTGAAGGAGCGAGGGATGCAGTAAAGAAGGAATAATGCATCGGAAGAGAGATAGTCGTATCCCAAAAGGAGATCCCGTAGTTTCCATAGAAACGTTACTCGATTTAGAAAGAGAAGTCATAGAACGCATAGTATTTCATATCGACACAATTTCTGTGTTAATTCGTCAATGTGAGGGAGCGAGGGATGCAGTAAAGATGGAATAGTGCATCGGACAGGAGATACTCGTATCCCAAAAGAAAATCCTGTCCTTTTCATAGAAATGTTTCTCGATTTAGAAGGAGAAGTCATAGAACCCATAGTATATCATAGCGATCAATTTCTCTGTTAATTCGTCAATGTGAGGGTGCGAGGGATGCAGTAAAGAAGGAATAATGCATCGGAAAGGAGATAGTCGTATCCCAAAGGAAAATCCGGTCCTTCCCATAGACACGTTACTCGATTTAGAAGGAGCAGTCATAGAACCCATAGTATTTCATAGCGACGCAATTTCTGTGTTAATTCGTCAATGTGAGGGAGCGAAGTATGCAGTAAGGCAGGAATAGTTCATCGGAAAGGAGATACTCGTATCCAAATAGAAAATCCTGTCGTTTCCATACAAACGTTACTCGATATAGAAAAAGAAGTCATAGAACCCACTGAATTTCATAGCGACGCAATTTCCGTGTTAATTCATCAATGTGAGGGAGCGAGGGATGCAGTAAAGAAGGAATAGTGCATCGGGAAGGAGATACTTGTATCCCAAAAGAAAATCCTGCCGTTTCCATAGAAACGTTACCCGATTTAGATGGTGAAGTCATAGAGCCCATAGTATTTCATAGCGACGCAAATTCTGAATTCATTCGTCAATTTGAGGGAGCGAGGGATGCAGTAAAGATGGAGCAGTGCATCGGAAAGGAGATACTCGTATCCCAAATGAAAATCCTGTGGGCTTCATACAAACGTTACTCGATTCAGAAGGAGATGTCATAGAACCCATAGTATTTCATAGCGACGCAATTTCTGTGTTAATTCGTTAATGTGAGGGACCGAGGAATGCAGTAAAGAAGGAATGTAGCATCGGAAAAGAGATAGTCTTATCCCAAAAGAAATCACTGTCCTTTCCTTAGACACGTTACTCGATTTAGAAGGAGAAGTCATAGAACACATTGTATTTCATAGCGACGCAATTTCTGTGTTAATTCGTCAATGGGATGGTGCTTAATTCGTCAAAGTGAAGGAACGAGTGATGCAGTAAAGATGGAAGAGTGCATCGGATACGAGATAGTCGTATCCCACAAGAAAATCCAGTCGTTTCCATCGCCACGTTTCTCGATTTAGAAGGTGATGTCATAGAACGCATAGTATCTCATAGCGACGCAATTTCTGTGTTATTTCGTCAATATGGGGGAGCGAGGAATGCAGTTTGGAAGGAATGGTGCATCGGAAAATAGATACTCGTATCCCCAAGGAAAATCCTGTCGTTTCCATAGAAACGTTACTCGTTGTTGAAGGAGATGTCATAGAACCCATAGTATTTCATAGCGACGGAATTTCTTTGTTAATTCGTCCATATGAGGAAGCGAGGGATGCAGTAAAAAAGGAAGAGTGCATCAGAAATGAGATAGTGGTATCCCAAAAGAAAATCCTGTCGTTTCCACAGAAACGTTCCTCGATTTAGAAGGAGATGCCATAGAACACATTGTATTTCATAGCGACGCAATCTCTGTGTTAATTCGTCAATGGGATGGTGCTTAATTCGTCAAAGTGAAGGAACGAGTGATGCAGTAAAGATGGAAGTGTGCATCGGATACGAGGTAGTCGTATCCCACAAGAAAATCCAGTCGTTTCCATCGCCACGTTTCTCGATTTAGAAGGAGAAGTCATAGAACGCATAGTATCTCATAGCGACGCAATTTCTGTGTTAATTAGTCAATGTGAGGGAGCGAGGGATGCAGTAAAGATGGAATAGTGTATCGGACAGGAGATACTCGTATCCCAAAAGAAAATCCTGTCGTTTCCATACAATCGTTACTCGATTTTGAAGGAGATGACATAGTATTTGTAGCGACACGATGTCTGTGTTAATTCGTCAATGTGAGGGAGCGGGGGATGCAATAAAGAAGGAACAGTGCATCGCAAAAGAGATAGTCGTATGCCAAAAGAAATTCCTGTCCTTTCCATAAAAACGTTACTCGATTTAGAAGAAGATGTCATAGAAACCATAGTATTTCATAGTGACACCATTTATGTGTTAATTGGTAAATGTGAGGGAGGGGTGATGCAGTAAAGAGGGAATAGTGCATCGGAAATGAGTTACTCGCATTCCAAAAGACAATCATGTCGTTCCCATTGAAACGATACTCTATTTCGAAGGAAATATCTTAGAACCCATAGTATTTCATGACGACGCTTCTTCTGTGTTAATTTGTCAATGTGAGGGAGCGAGGCATGCAGTAAGGAAGGAATAGTCCATCGGAAAGGAGATAGTCGTATCCAAAAATAAAATCCTGTCGTTTCCATATAAACGTTACTTAATTAAGATGGAGAAGTCATAGAACCCATAGTATTTCATAGTCCCGCAATTAATGTGTTAATTCGTCAATGTGAGGGAGCGAGGGATGCAGTAAAGAAGGAACAGTGCATCGGAACGGAAATACTCGTATCCCAAAACAAAATGCAGTCGTTTCCATAGAAATGTTACACGATTTTGAAGGAGATGTCATTGAACCCATAGCATTTCATAGCGACGGAATTTCTGTGTTAATTCGTCAATGTGTGGGAGCGAGGGAAGCAGTAAAGAAGGAATAGTGCATCGGAACGGAAATACTCGTATCCCAAAACAAAATCCAGTCGTTTCCATAGAAACGTTACTCGATTTTGATGGAGATGTCATTGAACCCCTAGCATTTCATAGCGACGCAATTTCTCTGTTAATTCCTCAATGTGTGGGAGCGAGGGATGCAGTAAAGAAGGTATAGTGCATCGGAAAGGAGACACTCGTATCCCAAAAGAAGCGGATGTGTTAGAACCCATAGCATTTCATAGCGACGTAATTTCTATGTTAATTCGTCAATGTGAGGGAGAGAGGGATGCAGTAATGAAGGAATAGTGCATCGGAGAGGAAATACTCGTATCCCAAAACAAAATCCTGTCGTTTCCATAGAAACGTTACTCGATTCAGAAGGAGATGTCATAGAACCCTTAGTATTTTATAGCGACGCAATTTCTGTGTTAATTCGTCAGTGTGAGGGAGCGAGGAATGCAGTAAAGAAGGAATAGTTCATCGGAAAGGAGTTACTCGTATGCCAAAACAAAATCCTGTGGTTACCATTGAAACATTAATCGATTTAGAAGGAGATCTCATACAACCAATAGTATTTCATAGCGACGCACTTACTGTCTTAATTCGTCAATGTGAGGGAGCGTGCGATGCAGTAAAGAAGGAGTAGTGCATTACAACTTAGACAGTCATATGCCAATAGAAAATCCTGTCATTTCGATAAAAACGTTATTCGACTTAGAAGAAGATGTCATAGAACCCATAGTATATCAAAGCGACGCAATTGCCGTGTTATTTCGTCAATGTGAATGAGCGAGGGATGCAGTATTGAAGGAATAGTGCATCGGAACGGAGATACTAGTATCCCAAAAGAAAATCCGGTCGTTTCCATTGAAACGTTACTCGATTTAGAAGGAGATGTCATAGAACTAATAGTATTTCATAACAACGCAATTTCTGTGTCAATTCGTCAATGTGAGGGAGCGAGGGATGCAGTAAAGAAGGAATAGTGCATCGGAAAGGAGATAGTCGTATCACAAAAGAAAATCCTGTCGTTTCCATAGAAACGTTACTCGATTTAGATGGAGATGTCATATAAAATATAGTATTTCATAGCCGCACCAAATCTGTGTTAACTCGTCAATGTGAGGGAGCGAGGGATGCAGTAACGGTGGAATAGTGTATCGGAAAGGAGATAGTCGTATCCCAAAAGAAAATCCAGTCGTTTCCATACAATCGTTACTCGATTTTGAAGGAGATGACATAGTATTTGTAGCGACACAATGTCTGTGTTAATTCGTCAATGTGAGGGAGCGGGGGATGCAGTAAAGAAGGAATAGTGCATCGGAAAAGAGATAGTCGTATCCCAAAAGAAATTCCTGTCGTTTCCATAAAAACGTTACTCGATTTAGAAGAAGATGTCATAGAACCCATAGTATTTCATAATGACACCTTTTATGTGTTAATTCGTAAATGTGAGGGTGGGGTGATGCAGTAAAGAAGGAATAGTGCATCGGAAATGAGTTACTCGCATTCCAAAAGACAATCCTGTCGTTCCCATTGAAAAGATACTCTATTTCGAAGGAAATGTCTTAGAACCCATAGTATTTCATGACGACGCTATTTCTGTGTTAATTTGTCAATGTGAGGGAGCGAGGCATGCAGTCAGGAAGGAATAGTCCATCGGAAAGGAGATAGTCGTATCCAAAATTAAAATCCTGTCGTTTCCATATAAACGTTACTTAATTAAGGTTGAGATGTCATAGAACCCATAGTATTTCATAATCCCGCAATAAATGTGTTAATTCGTCAATGTGAGGGAGCGAGGGATGCAGTAAAGGAGGAACAGTGCATCGGAACGGAAATACTCGTATCCAAAAACAAAATGCAGTCGTTTCCATAGAAACGTTACACGATTTTGAAGGAGATGTCATTGAACCCATAGCGTTTCATAGCGACGCAATTTCTGTGTTAATTCGTCAATGTGTGGGAGCGAGGGATGCAGTAAAGAAGGAATAGTGCATCGGAACGGAAATACTCGTATCCCAAAACAAAATCCAGTCGTTTCCATAGAAACGTTACTCGATTTTGAAGGAGATGTCATTGAAGCCATAGCAATTCATAGCGACGCAATTTCTGTGTTAATTCCTCAATGTGTGGGAGCGAGGGATGCAGTAAAGAAGGTATAGTGCATCGGAAAGGAGATACTCGTATCCCAAAAGAAGCGGATGTCATAGAACCCATAGCATTCCATAGCGACGTAATTTCTATGTTAATTCGTCAATGTGAGGGAGGGAGGGATGCAGTAATGAAGGAATAGTGCACCGGAGAGGAAATACTCGTATCCCAAAACAAAATCCTTTCGTTTCCATAGAAACGTTACTCGATTCAGAAGGAGATGTCATAGAACCCTTAGTATTTTGTAGCGACGCTATTTCTGTGTTAATTCGTCAATGTGAGGGAGCGAGGAATGCAGTAAAGAAGGAATAGTGCATCGGAAAGGAGTTACTCGTATCCCAAAAGAAAATCCTGTGGTTTCCATTGAAACGTTAATCGATTTAGAAGGAGATCTCATACAACCAATAGTATTTCATAGCGACGCACTTACTGTCTTAATTCTTCAATGTGAGGGAGCGTGCGATGCAGTAAAGAAGGAGTAGTGCATCACAACTTAGATAGTCATATGGCAAAAGTAAATCCTGTCATTTCGATAAAAACGTTATTCGACTTAGAAGGAGATGTCATAGAACCCATAGTATATCAAAGCGACGCAATTTCCGTGTTATTTCGTCAATGTGAATGAGCGAGGGATGCAGTATTGAAGGAATAGTGCATCGGAACGGAGATACTAGTATCCCAAAAGAAAATCCGGTCGTTTCCATTGAAACGTTACTCGATTTAGAAGGAGATGTCATAGAACTAATAGTATTTCATAACAACGCAATTTCTGTGTTAATTCGTCAATTTCAGGGAGCGAGAGATGCAGTAAAGAAGGAATAGCGCATCGGAAAGGAGATACTCGTATCCCAAAAGAAAAACCTGTCGCTTCGATAGAAACTTTACTCGATTTAGAAGGAGATGTCATAGAACCCATAGTATTTCATAACGATGCATTTTCTGTGTTAGTTCGTCAATGTGAGGGAGCGAGGGATGCAGTAAAGAAGGAATAGTGCATCGGAACGGAAATACTCGTATCCCAAAACAAAATCCAGTCGTTTCCATAGAAACGTTACTCGACTTTGAAGGAGATGTCATTGAAGCCATAGCAATTCATAGCGACGCAATTTCTGTTTTAATTCCTCAATGTGTGGGAGCGAGGGATGCAGTAAAGAAGGTATAGTGCATCGGAAAGGAGATACTCGTATCCCAAAAGAAGCGGATGTCAGAGAACCCATAGCATTTCATAGCGACGTAATTTCTATGTTAATTCGTCAATGTGAGGGAGGGAGGGATGCTATAAAGAAGGAATAGTGCATCGGAAAAGAAATACTCGTATCCCAAAAGAAAATCCTGTGGTTTCCATTGAAACGTTACTCGATTCAGAAGGAGATGTCATAGAACCCGTAGTATTTTATAGCGACGCAATTTCTGTGTTAATTCGTCAATGTGAGCGAGCGAGGAATGCAGTAAAAAAGGAATAGTGCATCGGAAAGGAGTTACTCGTATCCCAAATGAATATCCTGTGGTTTCCATTGAAACGTTTATCGATTTAGAAGGAGATCTCATACAACCAATAGTATTTCATAGCGACGCACTTTCTGTCTTAATTCGTCAATGTGATTGAGCGTGCGATGCAGTAAAGAAGGAATAGTGCATCGCAACTTAGATAGTCATATGCCAAAAGAAAATCCTGTCATTTTAAATAAAAATGTTATTCGACTTAGAAGGAGATGTCATAGAACCCATAGTATATCAAAGCGACGCAATTTCCGTGTTATTTCGTCAATGTGAGGGAGCGAGGGATTCAGTATTGAAGGAATAGTGCATCTGAAAGGAGATACTCGTATCCCAAAAGAAAGTCTTCTCATTTCCATGGAAATGTTAGTCGATTTAGAAGCAGATGTCATAGAACCCATAGTATTTCATACCTACGCACTTTCTGTGTTCATTCGACAATGTGAGGGAGCGAGCGATGCAGTAATGAAGGAATAGTGCATCGGAACGGAGATACTAGTATCCCAAAAGAAAATCCGATCGTTTCCATTGAAACGTTACTCGATTTAGAAGGAGATGTCATAGAACTAATAGTATTTCATAACGACGCAATTTCTGTGTTAATTCGTCAATATGAGGGAGCGAGAGATGCAGTAAAGAAGGAATAGGGCATCGGAAATTAGATAGTCGTATCCCAAAAGAATATTCTGTCGTTTCCATAGAAACGTTACTCGACTTAGATGGAGAGGTCATAGAACCCATAGTATATCATAGCCCCGCAATTTCAGTGTCAATTCGTCAAGGTGAGGGTGCGAGGGATGCAGTAAAGAATAAATTGTGCATCGGATAGGAGATACTCGTATCACAAAAAAAAAAAAAAAAATCCTCTCGTTTTTATAGAAACGTTACACGATTTAGAAGCAGATGTTATTGAACTCATAGTATTTCATAGTGACGCAATTTCTGTGTTAATTCGTCAATGTGGGGTGCGAGGGATGCAGTAAAGAAGGAATAGTGCATCGGAAATGAGATAGACGTTTCCCAAAAGAAAATCCTTTCGTTTCCATTGAATCGTTTCTCGATTTAGAATAAGATGTCATAGAACCCATAGAATATCATAGCGACGCAGTTTCTGTGTTAATACGTCAGTATGAGGGAGCGAGGGATGCAGTACCGAAGGAGTAGTGCATCGGAGAAGAGATAGTCATCACCCAAAAGAAAATCCTGTCGTTTCCATTGAAACCTTTCTCAATTTAGAAGGAAATGTCATAGAACCCATAGTATCTCATGGCGATGCAATTTCTGTGTTAATTCGTCAATATGAGGGAGCGAGGGATGCAGTAAAGAACGAATAGTGCTTCGGAAAGGAGATAGTCGTATCCCGAAAAAAAATGTCGTTTCCACAGAAACGTTACCCGATTTAGATAGAGATGTGATAGAACCCATAGTATTTCATGGCAACGCAATTTCTGTGTTAATTCGTCAATATAAGGGAGCGAGGGATGCAGTAAAGAACGAATAGTGCATCGGAAAAATAGACACTCGTTTCCCAAAAGAAAATCCTGTCGTTTCCATAGAAACGTTACTCGATTGTGAAGGAGAACTCATAGAACCCATAGTACTTCATACCTACGCACTTTCTGTGTTAATTCGACAATGTGAGGGAGCGAGTGATGCAGTAATGAAGGAATAGTGCATCGGAACGGAGATACTAGTATACCAAAAGAAAATCCGGTCGTTTCCATTGAATCGTTTCTCGATTTAGAAGGAGATGTCTTTGTACCCATAGTATATCATAGCGACGCAATTTCTGTGTTAATTCGTCAACTTGAGGGAGCGAGGGATGCAGTAACGAAGGAATAGTGCATCGGAATGGAGATACTCGTATCCCAAAGGTAATCCCTCTCGTGTCCATATAAACGTTACTCGATTTAGAAGTAGGTGTCATAGAACCCATAGTATTTCATAACGACGCATTTTCTGTGTTAATTTGACAATGTGAGGGAGTGAGCGGTGCCGTAATGAAGGAATAGTGCATCGCAACTTAGATAGTCATATGCCAAAAGAAAATCCTGTCATTTCCATAAAAACGTTATTCGACTTAGAAGCAGATGTCATAGAATCCATAGTACTTCATACCTACGCACTTTCTGTGTTAATTCGACAATGTGAGGGAGCGAGCGATGCAGTAATGAAGGAATAGTGCATCGGAATGGAGATACTAGTATACCAAAAGAAAATCCGGTCGTTTCCATTGAAACTTTACTCGATTTAGAAGGAGATGTCATAGAACCCCTAGTATATCATAGCCCCGCAATTTCAGTGTCAATTCGTCAAGGTGAGGGAGCGAGGGATGCAGTAAAGAATAAATTGTGCATCGGATAGGAGATACTCGTATCCCCCTCCCAAAAAAAAAAAAAAATCCTCTCGTTTTTATAGAAACGTTACACGATTTAGAAGCAGATGTTATTGAACCCATAGTATTTCATAGTGACGCAATTTCTGTGTTAATTCGTCAATGTGGGGTGCGAGGGATGCAGTAAAGAAGGAATAGTGCATCGGTAAGGTGATAGTCGTATCCCAAAAGAGGGGAATGTCATAGAACACAGAGTATTTAATAGCGACGCAATATCTGTGTTAATTGGTCAATGTGAGGGAGCGAGGGATGCAGTGAAGAAGGAAGAGTGCATCGGAAATGAGATAGCCGTTTCCCAAAAGAAAATCCTTTCGTTTCCATTGAATCGTTTCTCGATTTAGAATAAGATGTCATAGAACCCATAGAATATCATAGCGACGCAGTTTCTGTGTTAATACGTCAGTATGAGGGAGCGAGGGATGCAGTACCGAAGGAGTAGTGCATCGGAGAGGAGATAGTCATCACCCAAAAAAAAATCCTCTCGTTTTCATTGAATCGTTTCTCGATTTAGAAGGAAATGTCATCGAACCCATAGTATCTCATGGCGATGCAATTTCTGTGTTAATTCGTCAATATGAGGGAGCGAGGGATGCAGTAAAGAACGAATAGTGCTTCGGAAAGGAGATACTCGTGTCCCAAAGGAAAATCCTGTCGTTTCCTTAGTAACGATATTCGATTGTGAAGGAGATGTCATAGAGCCAATAGTATTTCAAATCGTCGCAATTTCTGTATTAATTCGTCAATGAGAGGGAGCGAGGGATGCAGTGAAGAAGGAAGAGTGCATCGGAAAGGAGATAGTCGTGTCAGAAAAGAAAATCCTGTCGATTCCATCGAATGGTTTCTCGATTTAGAAGGAGATGTCTTTGAACCCATAGTATTTCATAGCGACGCAATTTCTGTGATAATTCGTCAATGTGCGGAAGCGAGGGAAGCAGGAAAGACGGAATAGTGCATCGGAGAGGAGATACTCCAATCCCAAAAGAAAATCCTGTCGTTACCATGGAAACGTTACTCGATTTAGAAGGAGATAGCGACGCAATTTCTGTGTTAATTCGTCAATCTGAGGGAGCGAGGGATGCAGTAACGAAGAAATAGTGCATCGGAATGGAGATACTCGTATCCCAAAGGTAATCCCTGTCGTGTCCATATAAACGTTACTCGATTTAGAAGGAGATGTCATAGAACCCATAGTAATTCGTAACGACGCATTTTCTGTGTTTATTCGACAATGTGAGGGAGCGAGCGATGCAGTAATGAAGGAATAGTGCATCGGAATGGAGATACTCGTATCCCAAAAGAAAATTCTGTCGTTTCCATTGAAACGTTACTTGATTTAGAAGGAGATGTCATAGAACTAATAGTATTTCATAACGACGCAATTTCTGTGTTAATTCGTCAATATGAGGGAGCGAGAGATGCAGTAAAGAAGGAACAGGGCATCGGAAAGGAGATACTCGTATCCCAAAAAAAAACCCTGTCGTTTCCATTGAAACGTTACTCGATTTAGAAGGAGATGTCATAGAACTAATAGTATTTCATAACGACGCACTTTCTGTGTAAATTCGACAATGTGAGTGAGCGAGGGATGCAGTAAAGAAGGAATAGTGCATCGGAAAGGAGATAGTCGTATCCCAAAAGAAAATTCTGTCGTTTCCATAGATACGTTATTCGATTTAGGTTGAGAAGTCATTGAACACATAGTATTTCATAGCCCCACAATTTCTGCGTCAATTCGTCAATGTGAGGGAGCGAGGGATACAGTAAATTAGGAATAGTGCATCGGAAAGGACATAGTCGTATCCCAAAAGAAAATTCTGTCGTTTCCATAGATACGATATTCGATTTAGATTGAGAAGTCATTGAACACATAGTATTTCATAGCCCCACAATTTCTGTGTCAATTCGTCAATGTGAGGGAGCGAGTGATGCAGTAAAGAACGAATAGTGCATCGGAAAGGAGATAGTCGTATCCCAAACGAAACTCCTGTCGATTCCATGGGAATGTTACTCGATTTTGAAGGAGAAGTCTTAGAACGCATTGTATTTCATAGCCCCGCAAATTCTGTGCCAATTCGTCAATGTGAGGGAGCGAGGGATGCAGTAACGAAGGAATAGTGCATCGGAAAGGAGATAGTCGTCACCCAAAAGAAAATCCTGTCGTTTCCATCGAATCGTTTCTCGATTTAGAAGGAGGCGTCACAGAACCCATAGTATTTCATGGCGACGCAATTTCTGTGTTAATTCGTCAATATGAGGAGCGAGGGATGCAGTAAAGAACGAATAGTGCATCGGAAAAGAGATACTCGTTTCCCAAAACAATATCCTGTCGTTTCCATAGAAACGTTAGTCGATTGTGAAGGTGAAGTCATAGAACCCATAGTATTTCATAGCGTCGCAATTTCTGTATAAATTCGTCAATGTGCGGAAGCGAGGGAAGCAGTAAATACGGAATAGTGCATCGGAGAGGAGATACTCCTATCCCAAAAGAAAATCCTGTCGTTTCCATGGAAACGTTACTCGATTTAGAAGGAGATGTCATAGAAACCATAGAATATCAGAGCGACTCAATTTCTGTGTTAATTCGTCTATGTGCGGAAGCGAGGGAAGCAGTAAAGACGGAATAGTGCATCGGAGAGGAGATACTCCTATCCCAAAAGAAAATCCTGTCGTCTCCATGGAAACGTTACTCGATTTTGAAGGAGGTGTCATAGATACCATAGTATATCATAACGACGCAATTTCTGTGTTAATTCGACAATGTGAGGGAGCGAGGGATGCAGTAAAGAAGGAATAGTGCATCGGAAAGGAGATACACGAATCCCAAATGAAGCAGATGACATATAACCCATAGTATTTCATAGCTACCCACTTTCGGTGTTATTTCGTCAATGTGAGGGAGCGAGGGATGCAGTAAAGAAGGAATAGCGCATCGGAAAGGAGAAACTCGTATCCCAAAAGAAAAACCTGTCGCTTCGATAATAACGTTACTCGATTTAGAAGGAGATGTCATTAGAACCCATAGTATTTCATGGCGACACAATTCCTGTGTTAATTCGTCAATGTCAGGGAGCGACGGATGCAGTATAGAAGGAATAGTGCATCAGAAAATAGGTAGTCGAACCCCAAAAAAATCCTGTCGATCCATAGAAACGTAACTCGATTTCGAGGGAGATTTCATAGGACCAATAGTATTTGATAGCGACGTAATTTCTGTGTTAATTCGTCAATGTGATGGAGCGAGGGATGCAGTAAAGAAGGAGTAGTCCATCGGAAAGGAGATAGTGGTATCCCAAAAGAAAATCCTGTCGTTTCTATAGAAACGTTACTCGATTTAGAAGGAGATGTTATAGAACCCATAGTATTTCATAGCGACGCAATTTCTGTGTTAATTCATCAATGTGAGGGAGTGGGGGATGCAGTAAAGAAGGAATAGTGCATCGGAAAGGAGATAGTCGTGTCCCATAAGAAAATCCTGTCGTTTCCATAGAAACGTTACTCGATTTAGAAGGAGATGTTATAGAACCCATAGTAGGAAGTAATAGAGCATCAGAAAGGAGATACTCGTATCCCAAAAGAAGCGGATATCATAGATCACAGAGTATTTCATAGCGACGCAATATCTGTGTAAATTCGTCAATGTGAGGGAGCGAGGGATGCAGTAAAGAACGAATAGTGCATCGGAAAGGAGATAGTCGTATCCCAAACGAAATTCCTGTCGTTTCCATAGGAATGTTACTCGATTTTGAAGGAGAAGCCTTAGAACCCATAGTATTTCATAGCCCCGCAAAATCTGTGTCAATTCGTCAATGTGGGGGAGCGAGGGATGCAAAAACGGAGGAATAGGGCATCGGAAAGGAGATAGTCGTCTCCCAAAAGAAAATCCTATCGTTTCCATCGAAACGTTACTCGATTTAGACAGAGATGTCATAGTATATCATAGCCACGCAATTTCTGTGTTAAATCGTCAATGTGAGGGAGCGAGGGATGCGGTAAAGAAGGAATAGTGCATCGGAACGGAATTACTCGTATCCCAAAAGTAAATCCTGTCGTTTCCATTGAAACGTTATTCGATTTAGAAAGAAAAGTCATAGAACCCATAGTACGTCATGGCGACGCAATTTCTGTGTTAATTCCTCAATGTGAGGGAGCGAGGGCTGCAGTAAAGAAAGAATAGTACATCGGAAAGGCGGGAGGCCCATCCCAAAAGAAAATCCTGTCGTTTTCATAGAAACGTTATTCGATTTAGAAGGAGATGTCACAGAACCCATAGTATTTCATAGCGACGCGATTTCTGTGTTAATTCGTCAATGTGAGGGAGCGAGGAATGCAGTAAAGAAGGAGTAGTGCATCGGAAAGGAGGTACTCGTATCGCAAAAGAAAAACTGTCGTTTCCATAGAAACGTTACTCGATTCAGATGGAGAAGTCATAGAACCCATAGTATTTCATAGCCCCGCAATTTCTGTGTGAAATCGTCAATGTGAGGGGGCGAGGGATGCAGTGAAAAGGAATAGTGCATCGGAAAGTGATACTCGTATCCCAAAAGAAAATCCTGTCGTTTCCAAAGAAACGTTAGTGGATTTGGAAGGAGATGTAATTGAAGCCATAGTATTTCATAGCCCACAATTTCTGTGTTAATTCGTCAATGTGGGGGAGCGACGGATGCAGTAAAGAAGGAATAGTGCGTCGGAATGGAGATACACGTATCCCATAAGAAAATCATGTCGTTTACATAGAAACGTGACTCGATTTAGAAGGACAAGTCATAGAACCCATAGTATATCATAGCGACCTAATTTATGTGTTAACTCGTCAATGTGCGGGACCGACGGATGCAGTAAAGAAGGAGTAGAGCATCGGAATGGACATATTGTGTAACGACAACTGTACATATAAATTTTTTTTTTCTTTATGAATTTAGATAAATTAATGTAAGCAATGTTTTGAACATCTTTTTCGGTTCGTATCGTTATGTTAAAGAAACTGTGAGCAACTTTTGAAAATGAAATTTGTTATTTATGTTAGATTTCAAGCAAAAGAAGAGTACTTAATCTTAAAACTATTGTAAGATGTGAAAATTATATTTTATACACTTGGTCCTTACGTAGGTAATGCAGTAGGATATGTGTAGTAGAAAACCTGTGGTGAATACCCTACCTGTAGGGGAGCGGGAAAAGGTGGAGGCAGGCGTGGCGGGAAAACGCACACTGGGCGCGGTTCGGCACGACGGACTCAGTATAACAGTCGGAGGCGAGCAGCAGTCAGAGTTGGGAATCGGTCAGAGGAACACGTACTGTACCGAGGCGGCTATCCAGGAAAAGGGGATTCCATTGAGCCTCGGATGAACCGATTCCAACGACTACTTGGCATGGCCATATTCTGAGGCACAAAAGTGGAAAGATTACGACGCTAAGAAGTTGGAAAGTGCCGATGTAGTGTGAGCATTAGCCGTGCTTGTATGTGCGCAGCCTGCTATCTCGCTGCCCACCAACCGCCGCACCGACTAGCACAGGTCAAATATTTATTTCATCTTTAGAAGTGTATCTGTGTGGACCAGTGTCGAAACTGTTGCTAACTGTTCAATAATAACGTGACTTTTACCAGAATTGCCTTAGCCGTGACCTATCCTGACCACTGACCTAGACAGGATCCTTACCTCGTATTGTGCAACCCGAGTATCCTGAACTGAAAGTTTAAAATTAGTGTCAATAAGAATTATCAGCAGTCAAACCTTTGCTATTAAGAAGTTTACAGTTCTGTGTGTTATTACAAATGTTGGTAAAGAACAAAAGTATGACTAAATTGGAAGAGAGATTTTTTTTTTTTTGGATTGAGTTAGCGATGTTATTTAATTAATTTGAGACAGAAATAATGACAGTTAAATTATTCAGAAGTAAGACGAAAGAGTAGTTATCCATAGATTGATAATTATGAGAGTTAATTTGCCTTCAGTACTTAATAGTTTCAGTATAACTACCATAACAGTTTCAGGCCCCCCCCTTCTCTTGTCCATTTTTTCAAACCTTGAAATGTGCTGATCAGATTTGACCAGTAAAGCTAAATTCTATATTAATCCTAAGTGTATTAGTGTTTTTCCATCCTTAATAGTGACATTGTGTGTTTACTTTCAAAATTGTCCATGCTAGGGCAATCTATGCCCGATTTCAGTCTGATCAATATACAAAATGCAGTTCGTAGTAATCATTGCTGTGTGGTGTTGTGTAAATTTAGCTCGTCCAAACTAGTACAAAAAGAGAAAACTTTAGTTCAGTGGATTTTTCTGGTTCCAAACTTTGCCATATAACACATCATTACTACGTGTTACTATGCTGGTACATGCACCCACTTGTACAAGGAAAAACTCACTCGTTGCCTAAGTAGGCTGGCGACCGAATTAATAATTATAGGTAGCATCTACTGTGTGTACTTCTAGTCCATGCGAAAGAATAATTATACTTTACTTTTGCCTGATGCATCACTGTAGTTACTGACTGAGTATAAGTCCGATCTTGCTTCTATTCTGTACGCGCAGTCAATTAATGTACTAAAATCCTTGTTTATAAGGTTAAGCCCGTGAACTTATTACAGTACAGGCTTTATAGAGCTAACGTACGTCCGAGCAGGGCGGTAGCGTTACAAGTGGCTTCCCGGTGACAGGACATCCAGTTGTTGCCAGTAACAAATTAATGTAAAGATCGAACAGTGGATGTTCAGTGGCACGAATAGCAATAAAGTTCGGTAAAAGAAACAGCAGTGTGAGTCAAGTATAATAGTGTGGTGTAGTTGGCATTTAGTATGGACAGAAACGTAGACGGGGTAGGTGAGCCAAGCGATATCTAGAATGCGGCTGGCAGTAGCCGGAGTTTACGCGGCCAGATAACAGATGGCCTTAGCGGAAGACAATTGGCGTATATACAATACCATGAACACGTCAACGAACGGATTGAAATATCGAGATCGTCTCAAATACAGCATGGGACAAAACAGAAAGAAGAGGGTGATTTTGTAGATGATAGTGGGTACGTGAACGAATCCACTGACATGTTTGATTCACCACAGATAAGGAAAGAACCGAAAGAAACTTTTGAAGTAGAATCGGAACACATCGATCCTGTAGAACAAAACAGTATAAAAATATTAAGTATGAACGACTTATTTGAATAATTAACCAAACAAATTGCAGGACTGAATGAGCAGCTTAAAACGCACGTTGACGAGCAACTCAAAATACAGGGAAGTCAGCTCAAAACACAGAATGAACAGCTTAAAACCCACATGGATCAAATTAAAGCACAGGTCGAAGGACAGGGAATTAAAATTAGTAAACAAATAGAACAGGTAGAACAAAAAGTGGGTAATTTAAGTTCTGTGGTAAATACACTGAAACATGAAATTGATACCATTAACAAAAATATGGATACTATGCAGGAGGAAATTGGAAACATTAATAGTAGATTCGATGTTGAAATTCTCAACATCCAAGAGAAAGTAGATCCTCTGGTTGAAACTAAGATAGACGAAAAAGTTTTCGGTCTTAAAACTGAGATCATAAACGAATGTCAACACGGAATATCACGGTTGGAAAAGGTAGTTTTAGAAACTGAAAGGGATTTAGATAAAAAAGTAACCGGATATGTTCAAAACTGTGAACAAAATACTACGAAAATTCAAGGCAGAATTTTCGATCTGGAGAGCAAAATTAAAGATAGGTCTGGTGTTGTCTGTAATGGCACACCGATTACGAAGCTGTTAGAAGGCGAGGAACGCTTCGATCCAGCCAAGAAACATAACGGGTGGCATCCATTAGATTTTATCAAAAATTGCGAGAGAGTATTTCCTGAGCACTTGTCTGATCAGGAAAAGATAAATGTAGTAATTAGCGCCTTAGCAGGTGACGCTAAGCGCTGGGGAATAGATTTAAATACCGAACGAATGACGTTCGAAGAATTTAGGCAGAGATTTACGGAACAATATTGGTCTGAACAAAAGCAGGACTATTTATGGCGCGAGTTTATCATGGCCAAACAGCTTGATAATAGGGGCAGGAATTCTTTGAAAGATTTCTGCGAGTATTGGTACCGAAAATTGACGCATTTAAGAGGCCGAAGATCAGATTCAGAAATTATCTGGGAGTTATATAAAAAGCTTCCGGAAGATTCAAAGAGGTATGTAGGAAGCAATCATCGCAGCTTCCAAGCATTTCTCGAAAGAGTCGAAGACGAAGATCATTGGCGCGAAAGTCGTGCCAATTATCAAAATTTTGGTAACCGTAATAACCGACACAATGACGAACGAAATTACGGCGATGGATTTCGCGTCAATATAATACAGAGAGGAAGAGGCAGAGGAATAGGCAGAGGAAATTATCCAGGTCGCGGTCGAGAGTATACCGCGCAAAATAATGACGACGCGGGAAACTAATTTCCGCGAACGTTGCGGGCCAAACGGAAGCGGACAATACATACCGGCCCCGATTTGAGAAAAGATACCGGACCGACCGTAATGCAATGAGACAGGCTAGGGACAGACATGGAACGCCGCGACGTATTGTGGCGAAACAAGCGTCAGGTGCGAGCCAGAATGAGTCATCTCTGCCGCACAGAGCGCTACATGTTAACAGGCGAGTGGAGCATCAGAGGGCAACGGCCCAGCCTAGCAGAACATCTGTTCGGAAAGAAGCCGCTAGCAATACGGCAGCAGTAGGTACGAACATAGCCGTCAGAGCTAATGAAAATTTTACGAGTGATAATTCCGTGGCAAAGGAAACAATAAATGAAACTGTGAATACACAGAGAGGTGCGGTTAGCAGTGTTTGCAATGAGATAAAAGGCAAGGAAGAATTAGCAGAAGTAACTGATTGGTGTGTGCAGATCGATGATCTGTACAAGGGCCTAAAGCAATGTGAGTGGGAGGATTTTAAGAAGGAGGATGAGGCGAAGAAATTAGTTAATAGGAAAGGAAATGATAGGGACATCAATAAGGTGACGTGGCCCGAATTGGAAGAGGAGAGAATAAATAGCGCTGCGCAAAGTACGCGTGCCGCCAATAGGACGCAGATTAATGGTAGGAAGGATGTGGAGGATGAAATCCTTGGCATGGATGAAGAAATAACTTCTGCTAACAATCCGCCAATAGTACAAGCTGCTACCGAGAGGCACCGTGGAGAAGGGGTAGATGATTACCTGAAGGTAATTAAAGTCCACGAGGATTACACCGAATATGAAGTCACAGTGGATGTAAATAAAGCTGATGATGAGGCCGTTTTGCCAAAAGAGGAGATTGAATTAAAATCCAAGCCTGACGACAATACAGAGGAAGAACTCAGTGCCTGTCTCAGAAAAGCTTTTATGTTAGAACCTGATAGCGATCCAGAATGGTCGGATTCCGACGATAGTTCAGATGATGAAAGATACGCAAATACATACGAAAATGAATGTACTAACTCTCCCTATTGTGCAAAAGTAGCGTACTTAAGTGAATCTGATGTTGAGGAAGAGAGTAGTGATGACTAGTGAAGATGAATTTTCAAGTGTAGAGGAAAATGAATATACTTTTACTGAAAGAGGGTATGAGAAAATCAGTGAAAATAATAGGGATGCAGTTAATTGCGGTATCGTACCTAATGATGAAGAAACTTCAAAGCAAAATCCAGACGTTGAAACCGAACAAAGAAAGAAAGAACCACCGGACGACTCAGTGTTTATTTTGCAACGAGTTCAAGTAAGTAAAGACTTTGAACTCCAGAGGCCTAAAAAGCCACCAGACTTAAGTGACTGTTTGACGAAACCATAAAAGACTGCCTTGTTAATAAAGAGACTGGAGGCAGGGTGATGAATTTGTATATATTATTATTATTATTATGCATGACTTTATTATTTCTGTAACTCTGTGTTATCTGAAAGTGAATTATTGTTTTGTTGAATTAGAGCCTGGGGCAGATTTATATCGGATTATGAGAATGTCATGAACACATTGCATCATGAAACTACAGGATTTCCACCGGAAGAAATTTTGTTAGACAGAAGTAGTAAAAGTTTAATTGAAGAAAAACTAGAGTTTCCACCTTGTACAAGTTTGGGATTGGCTCAAAAGAAAGAATTGGTGATAAAAAGGGCAAAGTAAAAAGCTGAATCTAGATCTAAAAGACACAATAAAAATTTAAAAGTTTCAAAATTTAAAATTGGAGATTATGTTCTTTTAAAAACCCACGAAAAGTCTATTGAACTAAACCATGAACTTTCAAAATTTAAATATATTTATAATGGACCATATATAATACAGAATATTCCACACGATAATGCTTACTACCTGATCTACCCAAAATCCAAAAGACCTTTAGGTGTAAGAAATGTTGTGGACCTGAAACTGTATGTTCCTAGAAATGAGTGATATAAGGATAATCAGAAAGCGACTTGCAGTAAATGTACTCTATCTTATGCTGAACCCAAGTTATTCTAAATATAACTAATCTTTGTAAATGTCTGTATACCCTTGAAAGTGTGCTAATGTAGTCATGTGAGTTTCAGATTACCAATTGTACTGTAACTATAAGAATGTATGGAGAAAAGGACTGAAAAGAAAGGATAAATGCTATCAGCCAGAGAAAAGGTGGGACTGTCAAAAATGAAAATGGGCAGTGTATGAACCATAATATGAAGGACTGCCAAATACCAATGAGGGCAGGTAAATAGTCGATGGAAAATTGTAAATGTGATCTGGGAGATGTGACAATATGAAGTGAAAAGGACTGCCCAAATCCGCATAATAGGCAGCAAATATGTGTAGTTAATTTTCAGAAAATAGGTATGTGTGTTTTGTTTAGTAAGTAAGGAAATGGACTGCTATTCAAAGCAAGCAGCGACAAATTATCTTATAGTGTATACAAAATATGCAATTATTTTTTTAGTTAAATGTTTGTATTCCAGAATTTTAAATTATTTCTTTGAGAAATTTTGAAAAATTGATTAAATTGCTATTTTAGTAATGTTATGATGGGAAGTTGGACTGTGCAAAAGGCACTTGAGTAAATGACAAGTAATTATTCTTGATGTGTTAAAAGAGTGTAAACCTATATACAGTGAGTAAAAGGAAATATGTAGTGTAAATCTTTTTGGACATTTAAGTAAAGATTCAGAACCACTGTATAATTGTAAGATTTAGTGTTCCCATAAAATTTGGACTTAAGAAAATTTTCTGGAAACAGGGGCATGTGTAACGACAACTGTACATATAAAAAATTTTTTTTTCTTTATGAATTTAGATAAATTAATGTAAGCAATGTTTTGAACTCCTTTTTCGGTTCGTATCGTTATGTTAAAGAAACTGTGAGCAACTTTTGAAAATGAATGTTATTATTTATGTTAGATTTCAAGCAATGTGATAATCAAAAGGAAGAGTACTTAATGTTAAAACTATTGTAAGATGTGAAAATTGAAATTTATACACTTGGTCCATACGTAGGTAATGCAGTAGGATATGTGTAGTAGAAAACCTGTGGTGAATACCCTACCTGTAGGGGAGCGGGAAAAGGTGGAGGCAGGCGAGGCGGGAAAACGCACAATGGGCGCGGTTCGGCACAACGGGCTCAGTATAACAGTCGGAGGCGAGCAAAAGTCGGAGTTGGGAATCGGTCAGAGGAACACGTACTGTACCGAGGCGGCTATCAGGAAAAGTGGATTCCATTGAGCCTCGGATGAACCGATTCCAACGACTACTTGGCATGGCTATATTCTGAGGCACAAAATTGACAAGATTACGACGCTAAGAAGATGGAAAGTGCCGATGTAGTGTGAGCATTAGCCGTGCTTGTATGTGCGCCATGCTGCCTGCTATCTCGCTGCCCGCCAACTACCCCACCGACTAGCACAAGTCTAACATTTATTTCATCTTTAGAAGTGTATCTGTGTGGACCAGTGTCGAAACTGTTGCTAACTGTTCAACAATAACGTGACTTTTACCAGAATTGCCTTAGCCGTGACTTATCCTGACCACTGACCTAGACAGGATCCTTACCTCGTATTGTGCAACCCGAGTATCCTGAGCTGAAAGTTTAAAATTAGTGTCAATAAGAATTATCAGCAGTCAAACCTTTGCTATTAAGAAGTTTACAGTTCTGTGTGTTATCACAAATGTTGGTAAAGAACAAAAGTATGACTAAATTGGAAGAGAGTTTTTTTTTTTTAGATTGAGTTAGCGATGTTATTTAATTAATTTGAGACAGAAATAATGACAGTTAAATTATTCAGAAGTAAGGCAAAAGAGTAGTTATCCATAGATTGATAATTTTTAGTGTTAATTTGCCTTCAGTACTTAATAGTTTCAGTATAACGACCTTAACAGTTTCAAGGCCCCCCCTTCTCTTGTCCATTTTTTCAAACCTTGAAATGTGCTGATCAGATTTGACCAGTAAAGCTAAATTCTATATTAATCCTAAGTGTATTAGTGTTTTTCCATCCTTAATAGTGACATTGTGTGTATACTTTCAAGATTGTCGATGCTAGGGCAATCTATGCCCGATTTCAGCCTGATCAATATACAAAATGCAGTTCGTAGTAATCATTGCTGTGTGGTGTTGTGTAAATTTAGCTCGTTCAAACTAGTACAAAAACAGAAAACTTTAGTTCAGTGGATTTTTCTGGTTCCAAACTTTGCCATATAACGCATCATTACTACGTGTTACTATGCTGGTACATGCACCCACTTGTACAAGGAAAAACTTACTCATTGCCTAAGTAGGCTGGCGACCGAAATATTAATTATAGGTAGCATCTACTGTGTGTACTACTAGTCCATGCGAAAGAGTAATTATACTTTACTTTTGCTTGATGCATCACTGTAGTTACTGACTGAGTATAAGTCCGATCTTGCTTCTATTAGGTACATGCGGTCAATTAATGTACTAAAATCCTTGTTTATAAGGTTAAGCCCGTGAACTTATTACAGTACAGGCTTTATAGAGCTAACGTACGTCCGAGCAGGGCGGTAGCATTACAAGTGGTATCCCAAAAGAATATCCTGTCGTTTCCATAGAAACGTTACTCAATTTTGAAGGAGATGTCATAGAATCCATAGTATTTCATAGTGATGCAATTTCTGTGTTAATTCGTCAATGTGAGGGAGCGAGGGAAGCAGAAAAGTAGCAATAGTGCATCGGAGAGGAGATACTCGTATCCCAAAAGATAATCCGGTCGTTTCCATCGAAACGTTACTCGATTTAGAAGGAGTTGTAATGGATCCCATAGTATATCATAGCGACGCACTTTCTGTGTTAATTCGTCAATGTGAGGGAGCAAGGGATGCAGTAAAGAAGTTATAGTGCATCGGAAAGGAGATACTCGTATCCCAAAAGAAAATCCTGTAGTTTCCATAGAAGCGTTACTCGATTTAGAAGGAGCTGTCATAGAGCCCATAGTATTTCATAGCGACGCAATTTCTGTGTTAATTCGTCAATGTGAGGGGGCGAGGAATGCAGTATAGAAGGAAGAGTGCATAGGAAAGGAGATAGTCGTATCCCAAAAGAAAATCCTGTCGTTTCCATCGAAACGTTTCTCGATTTCGAAGGAGCTGTCTTAGAACCCACAGTATTTAATAGCGACGCAATTTCTGTGTTAATTCGTCAATGTGAGAGAGCGAGGGATGCAGTAATGGAGGAATAGTGCATCGGAAAGGAGATCCTCGTTTCCGATAAGAAAATCCTGCAGTTTCCATAGAAGCGTTACTCGATTTTGAAGGAGATGTCATAGAACACATTGTAATTCATAGCGACGAACTTTATTTGTTAATTCGTCAATGTGAGGGAGCGAGGGATGCAGTAAAGAACGAAGAGTGCATCGGAAAGGAGATAGTCGTATCCCAAAAGAAAATCCTGTCACTTCCATCGAAACGTTTCTCGATTTAGAAGGAGCTGTCTTAGAACCCATAGTATTGCATAGCGACGCAATTTCTGTGTTAGTTCGTCAATGTGAGAGAGCGAGGGATGCAGTAAAGAAGGAATAGTGCATTGGAAAGGAGATACTCGTATACCAAAAGAAAATCCTGTTGTATCCATAGAAACGTTACTCGATTTAGAAGGAGTTGTAATGGATCCCATAGTATTTCATAGCGACGGAATATCTGTGTTATTTCATCAATGTGAGGGAGCGAGGGATGCAGTAAAGAAGGAATAGTGCATGGTAAAGGAGATACCCGTATCCCAAAAGAAAAACCTGTCGTTTCGATAGAAACGTTACTCTATTTAGAGGGAGATGTCATAGAACCCATAGTATTTCATAGCAACACAATCTCGGTGTTAACTCGTCAATGTGAGGGAGCGAGGGATGCAGTAAAGAAGGAATAGTGCATCGTAAAGGAGATACTCAAATCCTAAAAGAAATTCCTGTCGTTTCCATAGAAAAGTTACTCCATTTAGAAGTAAATGTCATTGAACCCATAGTATTTCATAGCGACGCTATTTCTGTGTAAACACGGCAATGTGAGGGTGCGAGGGTTGCAGTAAAGAAGGAATAGGGCATCGGAAAGGAGATAGTCGTATCCCAAAAGGAAATCCGGTCGTATCCATAGAAACGTTACTCGATTTAGATGGAGAAGTCATAGTATTTCATAGCGACACAATTTCTGTGTTAATTAGTCAATGTGAGGGTGCGAGGGATGCAGTAAAGAAGGAAAAGTGCATCGGAAAGGAGATACTCGTATCCCAAAAGAAAATACCGACGTTTCCATAGAAACGTTACTCGATTGAGAAGGAGATGTCATAGAACCCTTAGTATTTTTATAGCGTCGCAATTTCTGTGTTAATTCGTCAATGTGAGGGAGCGAGAGATGCAGTAAAGAAGGAATAGTGGATCGGAAAGGAGATACTCGTATCCCAAAAGACAATCCTGTAGTTTCCATAGAAACGTTACTCGATTTAGAAACAGATGTCATAGAACCCATAGTATTTCATAGCGACGCAATTTCTGTGTTAATTCGTCAATGTGAGGGAGTGAGTGATGTAATAAAGAAGGAATAGTGCATCGGAATGGTGATATTCGTATCCCAAAAAAAAAGAAATATCCTGTCATTTCATAGAAACGTTACTCGATTTTGAAGGAGATGTCAGAGAATCCATAGTATTTCATAGGGATGCAATATCTGAGTTAATTCGTTAATGTGAGGGAGCGAGGGATGCAGTAAAGAAGGAATAGTGCACCAGAAATGAGATAGTGGTTTCCCAAAGAAAAACCTGTCGTTTCCATAGAAACGTTACTCGATTAAGATGGAGATGTCATAGAACCCATAGTATTTCATAGCCTCGCAACCACTTTCTTAATTCGTCAATGTGAGGGACCGAGGGTTGCAGTAGAGAAGGAATAGTGGATCGGAACGGAGATACACATATCCCAAAAGAAGATCCTGGCGTTTCCATTGAAACTTTACTCGATTTAGAAGCAGATGTCATAGAACCCACAGTCTTTGGTAGCGACGCAATTTCTGTGTTATTTGGTCAATGTGAGGGAGCGAGGGATGCAGTTAAGAAGGAATAGTGCAACGGAAAGGTGATACTCGTACCTCAAAAAAAAAAAAAAAAAAAAAAAGAAATCCTCTCATTTCAAAGAAACGTTAATCGATTTAGAAGGAGATGTCATAGATCCCATAGCATTTCATAGCGGCGCAATTTCTGTGTTAATTCGTCAATGTGGGGGAGCGAGGGATGCAGTAAAGAAGGAATTGTGCATCGGAAAGGAGATAGTCGTATCCCAAAAGATGGTGATGTCATAGAACCTGTAGTATTCCATAGCGACGCAATTTCCTGTTAATTCGTCAATGAGAGGGAGCGAGGGATGCAGTAAAAAAGGAATAGGGCAACGGAGAGGAGAAAGTCGTATCCCAAAAGAAAAATTCTGTCGTTTCCATAGAAACGTTACTCGATTTAGAAGGAGATGCCATAGAATTTCATACCGACACAATTTCTGTGTTAATTCATCAATGTGAGGTGGCATGGGATGCAGTAAAGAAGGAATAGTGCATCAGAAAGGAGATACTCGTATCCCAAAAGAAAAACCTGTCCATTCGATAGAAACGTTACTCGATTTAGAAGGAGATGTCATAGAACCCATAGTATTTCATAGCGATACAATTACTGTGTTAATTCGTCGATGTGAGGGAGCGGGGGATGCAGTAAAGAAGGAATAGTGCATCGGAAAGGAGTTACTCGCATTCCAAAAGAGAATCCTGTCGTTTCCATAGAAACGATACTCTATTTCGAAGGAAATGTCTTAGAACCAGTAGTATTTCATGACGACGCTATTTCCGTGTTAATTTGTCAATGTGAGGGAGCGAGGCATGCAGTAAGGAAGGAATAGTGCATCGGAGAGGAGATATCCGTATCCCAAAATAAAATCCTGTCGTTTCCATAGAAACGTTACTTGATTAAGATGGAGAAGTCTATGAACTCATAGTGTTTCATAGCCCCGCAATTACTGAGTTAATTCGTCAATGTGAGGGAGCGAGGGATGCAGTAAAGAAGGAATAGTGCATCGGAACGGAAATACTCGTATCCCAAAACAAAATCAAGTCGTTTCCATAGAAACGTTACTCGATTTTGAAGGAGATGTCATTGAACCCATAGCATTTCATAGGGACGCAATAACTGTGTTAATTCGTCAATGTGTGGGAGCGAGGGATTCATTAAAGAAGGAATAGTGCATCGGAAAGGAGAACCACGTATCCCAAAAGAAAATCCAGTCATTTCCATAGAAACGTTACTCGATTTAGAGGCAGGTGTCATAGAACCCATAGTTTTTCATAGCGACGCAATATCTGTGTTAATTCATCAGTGTGAGGGAGCGAGGGATGCACCAAAGAAGGAATAGGGCATCGGAACCTAGATAGTCATATCCCAAAAGAAAATCCTGTCGTTTCCATAGAAACGTTACTCGATCGTGAAGGAGATGTCTTAGAACCAATACTACTTCATAGCGTCGCAATTTCTGTATTAATTCGTCAATGTGTGGGAGCGAGGGATGCAGTAAAGAAGGAATAGTGCATCGGAAAGGTGAAACACGTATCACAAAAGAAAATCCAATCATTTCCATAGAAACGTTACTCGATTTAGAGGCAGGTGTCATAGAACCCACAGTTTTTCATAGCAACACAAATTCTGAGTTAATTCGTCAATGTGAGGGAGCGAGGGATGCAGCAAAGAAAGAATAGTGCATCGGAAAAGAGATACTCGTTTCCCAAAAGAAAATCCTGTCGTTTCCAAAGAAACGTTACTCGATTGTGAAGGAGATGTCATAGAACCCATAGTATTTCATAGCGTCGCAATTTCCGTATTAATTCGTCAATATGAGGGAGCGAGGGATGCATTGAAGAAGGAAGAGTGCATCGGAAAAGAGATAGTCGTGTCCCAAAAGAAAATCCTTTCGTTTCCTAGAATAGTTTCTCGATTTAGAAGATGTCATAGAACCCATAGTATTTCATAGCGACGCAATTTCTGTGTTAATTCGTCAATGTGAGGAAGCGAGGGATGCAGTAAAGAAGGAATAGTGCATCGGAAAGGAGATACTCGTATCCCAAAAGGAAATCCTGTCGTTTCCATAGATACGTTACTCGATCTAGAAGGAGATGTCATAGAACAAATAGTACTTCATAGCGACGCAATTTCTGTGTTATATCGTCAATGTGAGAGAGCGAGGGATACAGTAAAGAAGGAGTTGTCCATCGGAAAGGAGATAGTCTTATCCCAATAGAAAATCCTGTCGTTTCCATAGAAACGTTACTCAATTTTGAAGGAGATGTCATAGAATCCATAGTATTTCATAGTGATGCAATTTCTGTGTTAATTCGTCAATGTGAGGGAGCGAGGGAAGCAGAAAAGTAGCAATAGTGCATCGTAGAGGAGATACTCGTATCCCAAAAGATAATCCGGTCGTTTCCATCGAAACGTTACTCGATTTAGAAGGAGTTGTAATGGATCCCATAGTATATCATAGCGACGCACTTTCTGTGTTAATTCGTCAATGTGAGGGAGCAAGGGATGCAGTAAAGAAGTTATAGTGCATCGGAAAGGAGATACTCGTATCCCAAAAGAAAATCCTGTAGTTTCCATAGAAGCGTTACTCGATTTAGAAGGAGCTGTCATAGAACCCATAGTAATTCATAGCGACGCAATTTCTGTGTTAATTCGTCAATGTGAGGGGGCGAGGAATGCAGTATAGAAGGAAGAGTGCATAGGAAAGGAGATAGTCGTATCCCAAAAGAAAATCCTGTCGTTTCAATCGAAACGTTTCTCGATTTCGAAGGAGCTGTCTTAGAACCCACAGTATTTAATAGCGACGCAATTTCTGTGTTAATTCGTCAATGTGAGAGAGCGAGGGATGCAGTAATGGAGGAATAGTGCATCGGAAAGGAGATCCTCGTTTCCGATAAGAAAATCCTGCAGTTTCCATAGAAGCGTTACTCGATTTTGAAGGAGATGTCATAGAACACATTGTAATTCATAGCGACGAACTTTATTTGTTAATTCGTCAATGTGAGGGAGCGAGGGATGCAGTAAAGAACGAAGAGTGCATCGGAAAGGAGATAGTCGTATCCCAAAAGAAAATCCTGTCACTTCCATCGAAACGTTTCTCGATTTAGAAGGAGCTGTCTTAGAACCCATAGTATTGCATAGCGACGCAATTTCTGTGTTAGTTCGTCAATGTGAGAGAGCGAGGGATGCAGTAAAGAAGGAATAGTGCATTGGAAAGGAGATAGTCGTATACCAAAAGAAAATCCTGTTGTATCCATAGAAACGTTACTCGCTTTAGAAGGAGTTGTAATGGATCCCATAGTATTTCATAGCGACGGAATATCTGTGTTATTTCATCAATGTGAGGGAGCGAGGGATGCAGTAAAGAAGGAATAGTGCATGGTAAAGGAGATACCCGTATCCCAAAAGAAAAACCTGTCGTTTCGATAGAAACGTTACTCTATTTAGAGGGAGAAGTCATAGAACCCATAGTATTTCATAGCAACACAATCTCGGTGTTAATTCGTCAATGTGAGGGAGCGAGGGATGCAGTAAAGAAGGAATAGTGCATCGTAAAGGAGATACTCAAATCCTAAAAGAAAGGAGATACTCGTATCCCAAAAAAAATCCTGTTGTTTCCATAGAAGCGTTACTCGATTTGAAAAGCGAAGCCATAGAACCCGTAGTATTTCATAGCGTCGCAATTTCTGTTTTACTTTGTCAATGTGAGGGAGCCTTGGATGCAGTAAAGAAGGAATAGTGCATTTGAAAGGAGATTCTCGGATCCCAAATGAAAATCCTGTCGTTTCCATAGAAACGTTACTCGATTTAGAAGAAGAAGTCATAGAACCCACAGTATTTCATAGCGACGCAATTTCAGTGTAAAATCGTCAATGTGAGAGAGCGAGGGATGCAGTAAAGAAGGCATAGGGCATCGGTAAGGAGATTCTCGGATCCCAAAAGAAAATCCTGTCGTTTCCATAGAAACGTTACCCAATTTAGAAGGAGAAGTCATACAACCCACAGTATTTCATAGCGACGCAATTTCAGTGATAATTCGTCAATGTGAGAGAGCGAGGGATGCAGTAAAGAAGACATAGTGCATGGGAAAGGAGATACTCGTATTCCAAAAGAAAAACCTGTCGTTCGATAGAAACGTTACTCGATTTAGAAGGAGAAGTCATAGAAGCCATAGAATTTCATAGCGACGCAATTTCCGTGTTAATTCGCCAATGTGAGGGAACGAGGGATGCAGTACAGAAGGCATAGTGCATCGGAAAGGAGATAGTCGTATCCCAAAAGAAAATCCTGTCGTTTCAATAGAAACGTTACTCGATTTAGAAGGAGAAGTCATAGAACACATAGTATTTCATAGCGACGCAATTTCTGTGTTAATTTGTCAATGTGAGGGAGCAAGGGGTGCAGTAAAGAGGGAATAGTGCGTCGGAAAGGAGATAATCGTATACCAAAAGAAAATCCTCTCGTTTCCATAGAAACGTTACTCGATTTAGAAGGATGAGCCATAGATCCCACAGAATTTCATAGCGACGCATTCTCTGTGTTAATTCGTCAATGTGAGGGAGCGAGGATGCAGTAAAGAAGGAATAGTGCATCGAAAAGGAGATACTCGTATCCCAAAAGAAAACCCTTTCGTTTCCATTGAAACGTTACTCGATTTAGAAGGAGAAGTCATTGAACACATAGTATTCCATAGCGATGCAATTTCTGTGATATTTCGTCAAAGTGAGGGAGCCAGGGAGGCAGTAAAGAAGGAATAGTGCATCGGAAAGGAGATACTCGTATCCCAAAAGAAAATCATGTCGTATCAATAGAAACGTTACTCGATTTAGAAGGAGAAGTCATAGAACCCATAGTATTTCATAGCCATGCAATTTCTGTGATAATTCGTGAATGTGAGGGAGGGAGGGATACAGTAAAGGAATAAATAGTGCATCGGAAAGGAGAGACTTGCATCCCAAAAGAAAGTCCTTTCGTTTCCATAGAAACGTTACTCGATATAAAAGGAGAAGTCATAGAACCCATAGTACTTCATCGCGACGCAAAATCTGTGTTAATTCGTGAATGTGAGGGAGCGAGAGATGCAGCAAAGACGGAATAGTGCTTCGGAAAGGAGAGACTCCTACCCCAAAAGAAAATCCTGTCGTTTCCATAGAAACGTATCTCGATTTGAAAGGAGAAGTTAAAGAACCCATAGTATTCACAGCGACGCGATTTCTGTGCTTATTCTTCAATGGGAGGGAGCGAGGGATGCAGTAAAGACGGAATAGTGCATCGGAAAGGAGATACTCGTATCCCAAAAGAAAATCCTGGATTTTCCATAGAAACGTTACTCGATTTAGAAGGAGAAGTCATGGAACCCATAGTATTTCATAGCGACGCAATTTCTGTGTTATTTCGTCAATGTGAGGGAGCGAGGGATGCAGCAATGACGGAATAGTGCATCAGAAACGAGATACTCGTATACCAAAAGAAAATCCTTTCATTTCAATAGAAACGTTACTCGATTTAGAAGGAGAAGACATAGAACCCATAGAATTTCATAGCGACGCAATTTCTGTGTTAATTCGTCAATGTGAGGGAGCGAGGGAAGCAGTAGAGAAGGAGTAAGGCATCGGAAAGGAGATACTCGTATCCCAAAAGAAAATCCTGTCGTTTCCGTAGAAACGTTACTCGATTTAGAAGGAGAAGTCATAGAACCCATAGTATTTCATAGCCACGCAATTTCTGTGTTAATTCGTCAATGTGAGGGACCGAGGGATGCAGTAAAGAAGGAATGATGCAGCGGAAAGGAGATACTCGTATCCCAATAGAAAATCCTGTCGTTTCCATAGAAACGTTTCTCGATTTGGAAGGAGAAGTCATAGAGCCCATAGTATTTCATAGCGACGCAATATCTGTTTTAATTCGTCAATGTGAGGGAGCAAGGGATTCAGTAAAGAAGAAATAGTGCATCGGAAATGAGATACTCGTTTCCCAAAAGAAAATCCCGTCCTTTCCACACAAATGTTACTCGTTTTAAAGGAGATGTTAAAGAACCCATAGAATTTCATAGCGACGCAATTTCTGTGCTTATTCATCAATGTGAGGGAGCGAGTAATGCAGTAGAGAACTAATAGTGCCTCTGAAAAGAGATACTCGTATCCCAAAAGAAAATCCTGTCGTTTCCATAGAAACGTTACTCGATTTAGAAGGAGAAGACATAGAACCCGTAGTATTTCATAGCGACGCAATTTCTGTGTTAATTCGTCGATGTGAGTGAGCGGGGGATGCAGTAAAGAAGGAATAGTGCATAGGAAAGGAGTTACTCGCATTCCAAAAGAGAATCCTGTCGTTTCCATAGAAACGATGCTCCATTTCGAAGGAAATGTCTTAGAACCAGTAGTATTTCATGACGACGCTATTTCCGTGTTAATTTGTCAATGTTAGGGAGCGAGGCATGCAAAAAGGAAGGAATAGTGCATCGGAAAGGAGATAGTCGTATCCCAAAATAAAATCCTGTCGTTTCCATAGAAACGTTACTTGATTATGATGGAGAAGTCTTAGAACTCATAGTATTTCATAGCCCCGCAATTACTGTGTTAATTCGTCAATGTGAGGGAGCGAGGGATGCAGTAAAGAAGGAATAGCGCATCGGACCGGAAATACTCGTATCCCAAAACAAAATCCAGTCGTTTCCATAGAAACGTTACTCGATTTTGAAGGAGATGTCATTGAACCCATAGCATTTCATTGGGACGCAATAACTGTGTTAATTCGTCAATGTGTGGGAGCGAGGGATGCAGTAAAGAAGGAATAGTGCATCGGAAAGGAGAAACACGTAACCCAAAAGAAAATCCTGTCGTTCCCATGGAAACGTAACTCGATTTAGAAGGAGATGTCATAGAACCCATAGTATATCATAGCGACGCAATTTCTGTGTTAATTCGTCAATGTGAGGGAGCGAGGGTTGCAGTAACGAAGGAATAGTGCATCGGAATGGAGATACTCGTATCCCACAGGTAAATCCATTCGTGATCATATAAACGTTACTCGATTTGGAAGGAGATGTCATAGAACCCATAGTATTTCAAAACGACGCATTTTCTGTGTTAATTCGACAATGTGAGGGAGCGAGAGATGGAGTAAAGAAGGAATAGTGCATCGGAAAGAAGATAGTCGTATCCCAAAAGAAAATCCTGTCGTTTCCACAGAAACGTTATTCGATTTAGATGGAGAAGTCATAGAACACATAGTATTTCATAGCCCCTCAATTTCTGTGTCAATTCGTCAATGTGAGGGAGCGAGTGACGCAGTAAAGAATGAATAGTGCATCGGAAAGGAGATAGTCGTATCCCAAACGAAATTTCTGTCGTCTCCATAGGAATGTTACTCGATTTAGAAGGAGATGTCATAGTATATCATAGTTACGCAATTTCTGTGTTAATTCGTCAATGTGAGGGAGCGAGGGATGCAGTATAGAAGGAATAGTGCATCGGAAAGGAGATAGTCGTATCCCTAAAGAAAATCCTGTCGTTTCAATAGAAACGTTACTCGATTCAGAAGAAGATGTCATAGAACACATAGTATTTCATAGCAACGCCATTTCTCTGTTAAACCGTCAATGTGAGGTAGCGAGGGATGCGGTAAAGATGGAATGGTGCATCTGAAAGGAGATATTCGTATCCCTACAGAAATTCCTGTCGTTTCCATTGGAAGGTTGCTCGATTAAGTAGGAGATATCATTGATAAAATAGTATTTCATAGCGACGCAATTTCTGTGTTAATTCGTCAATGTGGGTCAGCGAGGGATGCAGTAAAGAAGGAATAGTCCATCGGAAAGGATATAGTCGTATCCAATTAGAAAATCCTGTCGTTTCCATAGAAAGGTTACACGATTTAGAAGGAGAAATAATAGAACCCATAGTATTTCATAGCCCCAAAATTTTCTGTGTTAATTCGTCAATTTGAGGGAGCGAGGGATGCAGTAAAGAAGGAATAGTGCATCGGAAAGGAAATGTATCCCATTAGAAAATCCTTTTGTTTCCATAGAAACGTGACTCGATTGAGAAGGAGATGTCATAGAACCCATAGTATTTTAATAGCGACGGAAAATCTGTGTTAATTCGACAATGTGAGGGAGCAAGGGATGTACTAAAGAAGGAATAGTGCATCGGAAAGGAGATAGTCGTATCCCAAAAGAAGGAGATGTCATGGAACCCATAGTATTTCATAGCGACTAAATTCCTGTGTTAATTCGTTACAGTGAGGGCGCGAGGAATGCAGTCAAGGGGAAATAGTGCATCGGAAGGGAGACAGGCGTATCCCAAAAGAAAATCCTGTCGTTTAGATAGAAACGTTACTCGATTTAGAAGGATATGTCATAGAACCCAAATTATTTCATAGTGACGCAATATCTGTGTTAATTCTTCAATGTGAGGGGGCGAGGAATGCAGTTGCGAAGGGATAGTGCATCGCAAAGGAGATAGGCGTATCCCAAAAGAAAATCCTGTCGTTATCATAGAAACGTTACTCGATTTTGCAGGAGATGTCATAGAACACATAGAATTTCATAGCGACGCATTGTCTGTGTTAATTCATCAATGTGAGGGAGCGAGGGATGCAGTAAAGAAGGAATAGTGCATCGGAAAGGAGATACTCGTATCCCAAAAGGAAATCCTGTCGTTTCCATAGATACGTTACTCGATCTAGAAGGAGATGTCATAGAACAAATAGTTCTTCATAGCGACGCAATTTCTGTGTTATATCGTCAATGTGAGAGAGCGAGGGATGCAGTAAAGAAGGAATAGTCCATCGGAAAGGAGATAGTCTTATCCCAATAGAAAACCCTGTCGTTTCCATAGAAACGTCACTCGATTTAGAAGGAGATGTCATAGAGCCCATAGTATTTCATAGCGACGCAATTTCTGTGGTATTTCGTCAATGTGAGGGAGCAAGGGATGCAGTAAAAATGGAAGCGTGCATCGGAAAGGAGATACTCGTATCCCAAAAAAATCCTGTCGTTGCCATAGAAGCGTTACTCGATTTGGAAAGCGAAGATATAGAACCCATAGTATTTCATAGCGTCGCAATTTCTGTGTTACTTTGTCAATGTAAGGGAGCCTTGGATGCAGTAAAGAAGGAATAGTGCATTTGAAAGGAGATTCTCGGATCCCAAAAGAAAATCCTGTCGTTTCCATAGAAACGTTACCCAATTTAGAAGGAGAAGTCATACAACCCACAGTATTTCATAGCGACGCAATTTCAGTGACAATTCGTCAATGTGAGAGAGCGAAGGATGCAGTAAAGAAGACATAGTGCATGGGAAAAGAGATACTCGTATTCCAAAAGAAAAACCTGTCGTTTCCATAGAAACGTTACTCGATTTAGAGGGAAATGACATAGAACCCATAGTATTTCAGAGCAACGCAATTTCTGTGTTAATTCGTCAATGTGAGGGAGCGAGGGAATGCAGTAAAGAACTAATAGTGCATCGGAAAGGAGATACTCGTATCCCAAAAGAAAATCCTGTCGTTTCCATAGAAACGTTACTCGATTTAGAAGGAGAAGTCATGGAACCCATAGTATTTCATAGCGACTCAATATCTATGTTATTTGGTCAATGTGAGGGAGCGATGGATACCGTAAAGACGGAATAATGCATCGGAAAGGAGATACTCGTATCCCAAAAGAAAATCCAGTCGTTTCAATAGAAACGTTACTCGATTTAGAAGGAGAAGTCATAGAACCCATAGAATTTCATAGCGACGCAATTTCCGTGTTAATTTGCCAATGTGAGGGAGCGAGGGATGCAGTACAGAAGGCATAGTGCATCGGAAAGGAGATAGTCGTATCGCAAAAGAAAATCTTGTCGTTTCCATTGAAACGTTACTCGAATTAGAAGGAGATGTCATGGAACCCATAGTATTTCATAGCGACGCAATTTCTGTGTTATTTCGTCAATGTGAGGGAGCGAGGGATGCAGTAAAGAAGGAATAGTTCAGCGAAAAGGAGATACTCGTATCGCAAAAGAAAATCCTGTCATTTCCATAGAAACGTTACTCGATTTAGAAGGAGAAGTCATTGAACCCATGGTATTTCATAGCGACGCAATTTCTTTGTTAATTCGTCAATGTGAGGGAGCGAGGAATGCAGTAAAGTCGGAATAGTGCTTCGGGAAGGAGATACTTGTATCCCAATAGAAAATCTCGTCGTGTCCATAGAAACGTTACTCGGTTTAGAGGGGAAGTCATAGAACCCATAGTATTTCATAGCGACGCAATTTCTGCTCTAATTCGTCAATGTGAGGGAGCGAGCGATGCAGTAAAGAAAGAATAGTGTATCGGAAAGGAGATACTCGTATCCCAAAAGTAAATCCTGTCGTTTCCATAGAAACGTTACTCGATTTGAAAGGAGAAGTTATAGAACACATAGTATCTCACAGCGACGTAATTTCCACGCTTATTCGTCAATGTGACGGAGCGAGGGATGCAGTAAAGATCTAATAGTGCATCAGAAAGGAGTTACTCGTATCCCAAAAGAAAATCCTGTCGTTTCCATAGAAACGTTACTCGATTTAGAAGGAGATGTCATGGATCCCATAGTATTTCATAGCGGCGCAATTTCTGTGTTATTTTGTCAATGTGAGGGAGCGACAGATGCAGTAAAGACGGAATAGTGCATCGGAAAGGAGACACTCGTATCCCAAAAGAGAATCCAGTCGTTTCAATAGAAACGTTACTCGATTTAGAAGGAGAAGTCATAGAACACATAGTATTTCATAGCGACACAATTTCTGTGTTAATTCGTCAATGTGAGGGAGCAAGGGGTGCAGTAAAGAGGGAATAGTGCGTCGGAAAGGAAATACTCGTATACCAAAAGAAAATCCTCTCGTTTCAATAGAAACGTTACTCGATTTAGAAGGATGAGCCATAGATCCCACAGTATTTCATAGCGACGCATTCTCTGTGTTAATTCGTCAATGTGAGGGGGCGAGGGATGCAGTAAAGAAGGAATAGTCCATCGAAAAGGAGATACTCGTATCCCAAAAGAAGACCCTGTCGTTTCCATTGAAACGTTACTCGATTTAGAAGGAGAAGTCATTGAACACATAGTATTCCATAGCGATGCAATTTCTGTGATAATTCGTCAATGTGAGGGAGCCAGGGAGGCAGTAAAGAAGGAATAGTGCATCGGAAAGGAGATACTCGTATCCCAAAAGAAAATCCTGTCGGATCAATAGAAACGTTACTCGATTTAGAAGGAGAAGTCATAGAACCCATAGTATTTCATAGCCACGCAATTTCTGTGTTAATTCGTGAATGTGAAGGACGGAGGGATGCAGTAAAGGAGGAATAGTGCATCGGAAAGGAGAAACTCGTATCCCAAAAGAAAATCCTGTCGTTTCTATAGAAACGTTACTCGATTTAGAATGGGATGTCATAGAGCACATAGTATTTCCTAGCGACGCAATTTCTGTGTTAATTCGTCAATGTTAGGGAGCGAGGGACGCAGTAAACACGGAATAGTGCATCGGAAAGGAGAGACTCCTATCCCAAAAGAAAATCCTGTCGTTTCCATAGAAACGTATCTCGATTTGAAAGGAGAAGTTAAAGAACCCATAGTATACACAGCGACGCGATTTCTGTGCTTATTCTTCAATGGGAGGGAGCGAGGGGTGCAGTAAAGACGGATTGGTGCATCGGAAAGGAGATAGTCGTATGCCAAAAGAAAATACTGTCGTTTCCGTAGAAACGTTACTCGATTTAGAAGGAGAAGTCATGGAACCCATAGTATTTCATAGCGACGCAATTTCTGTGTTATTTCTACAATGTGAGGGAGCGAGGGATGCAGCAATGACGGAATAGTGCATCAGAAACCAGATATTCGTATACCAAAAGAAAATCCTGTCGTTTCAATAGAAACGTTACTCGATTTAGAAGGAGAAGTAATAGAACCCACAGTATTTCATAGCGACGCAATCTCTTTGTTAATTCATCAATGTGAGGGAGCGAGGGATGCAGTAAAGAAGGAATAGTGCATCGGAAAGGTGATAGTCAATCCTAAAAGAAAATCCTGTTGTTTCCATAGAAACGTTACTCGATTTAGAAGGAGAGGACATAGAACCCATAGAATTTCATAGCGACGCAATTTCTGTGTTATTTCGTCAATATGAGGGAGCGAGGGATGCAGTAAAGACGGAATAGTGCATCGGAAAGGAGATACTCGTATCCCAGAAGAAAATCCTGTCGTTTCAATAGAAACGTTAATCGATTTTGAAGGATGAGTCATAGAACCCACAGTATTTCATAGCGACGCATTCTCTGTGTTAATTCATCAATGTGAGGGACCGAGGGATGCAGTAAAGAAGGAATTGTGGATAGAAAAGGAGATACTCGTATCCCAAAAGAAAATCCTGTCGTTTCCATTGAAACTTTACTCGATTTAGAAGGAGAAGTCATTGAACACATAGTATTCCATAGCGATGCAATTTCTGTGATAATTCGTCAATGTGAGGGAGCCAGGGAGGCAGTAAAGAAGGAATAGTGCATCGGAAAGGTGATACTCGTATCACAAGAGAAAATCCTTTCGTTTCAATAGAAACGTTACTCGATTTAGTAGGAGAAGTCATAGAACCCATAGTATTTCATCGCGACGCAAAACCTGTGTTAATTCGTCAATGTGAGGGAGCGAGAGACGCAGCTAAGACGGAATAGTGCTTCGGAAAGGAGATACTCGTATCCCAAAAGAAAATCCTGTCGTTTCCATAGAAACGTTACTCGATTTAGAAGGGGATGTCATAGAACCAATAGTATTTCGTAGCGACGCAATTTTTGTGTTAATTCGTCAATGTGAGGGAGCGAGGGACGCAGTAAAGACGGAATAGTGCATCGGAAAGGAGAGACTCCTATCCCAAAAGAAAATCCTGTAGTTTCCATAGAAACATATCTCGATTTGAAAGGAGAAGTTAAAGAACCCATAGTATTCACAGCGACGCGATTTCCATGCTTATTCTTCAATGGGAGGGAGCGAGGGATGCAGTAAAGAACTAATAGTGCATCGGAAAGGAGATACTCGTATCCGAAAAGAAAATCCTGTCGTTTCCATAGAAATGTTACTCGATTTTGAAGGAGAAGTCATGGAACCCATAGTATTTCATAGCGACGCAATTTCTGTGTTATTTCGTCAATGTGAGGGAGCGAGGGATGCAGTAAAGACGGAATAGAGCATCTGAAAGGAGATACTCGTATCCTAAAAGAAAATAATTTCGTTTCAATAGAAACGTTACTCGATTTAGAAGGAGAAGTCATAGAACGCATAACATTTCTTAGCGATGCAATTTCTATGTTAATTCGCCAATGTGAGGGAGCGAGGGATGCAGTAAAGACGGAATAGTGCATCGGAAAGGAGATACTCTTATCCCAAGAGAAAATCATGTCGTTTCAATAGAAACGTTACTCGATTTAGAAGGAGAAGTCATGGAACCCATAGTATTTCATAGCGACGCAATCTCTGTGTTAATTCGTCAATGTGAGGGAGCGAGGGATGCAGTAAAGAAGGAATAGTGCATCGGAAAGGACATAGTCGTATCCCAAAAGAAAATACTGTCGTTTCCATAGAAACGTTACTCGATTTAGAAGGAGAATACATTGAACCCATAGAAATACATAGCGACGCAATTTCTGTGCTTATTCGTCAATGTGAGGGAGCGAGTGATGCAGTAGAGAACTAATGGTGCATTGGAAAGGAGATAGTCGTATCCCAAAAGATAATCCTGTCGTTTCCATAGAAACGTTACTCGAATTAGAAGGAGATGTCATAGAACCCATAGTATTTCATAGCGAAGCAATTTCTGTGTTAATTCGTTAATGTGATTGAGCGAGTGATGCAGTAAAGAAGGAATAGTGCAACGGAAAGGAGATACTCGTATACCAAAAGAAAATCCTGTCGTTTCCATAGAAACGTTACTCGATTTAGAAGGATAAGTCATAGGGCCCACAGTATAACATAGCGACACTATCTCTGTGTTAATTCGTCAATGTGAGAGAGCGAGGGATGCAGTAAAGAAGGAATAGTGCATTAGAAAGGAGGTACTCGTATCCCAAAAGAAAATCCTGCCGTTTCCATAGAAACGTTACTCGATTTAGAAGGAGGTGTCTTAGAACCAATAGTATTTCATAGCCCACGCAATTTCTGTGTTAATTCGTCAATGTGAGGGAGCGAGGGATGCAGTAAAGAAGGAATAGTGCATCAGAAAGGAGATACTCGTATCCCAAAAGAAAATCCTGTCGTTTCCATAGAAACGTAACTCGATTTAGAAGGAGAAGTCATAGAACCCATAGTATTTCATAGCGACGAAATTTCTGTGTTAATTCGTCAATGTGAGGGAGCGAAGGATGCTGTAAAGACGGTAAAGTGCATCGGAAAGGAGATACTCGTAACCCAATAGAAAATCCTGTCGTTTCAATTGAAACGTTACTCGATTTAGAAGGAGAAGTCATAGAACACATAGTATTTCACAGCGACGCAATTTCTGTGTTAATTCGCCAATGTGATGGAGCGAGGGATGCAGTACAGAAGGATAAGTGCATCGGAAAGGAGATAGTCGTATCCCAAAAGAAAATCCTGTCGTTTCCATAGAAACGTTACTCGATTTAGAAGGAGAAGTCATGGAACCCATAGTATTTCATAGCGACTCACTATCTGTGTTATTTGGTCAATGTGAGGGAGCGAGGGATACGGTAAAGACGGAATAGTGCATCGGAAAGGAGATAGTCGTATCGCAAAAGAAAATCTTGTCGTTTCCATTGAAACGTTACTCGAATTAGAAGGAGATGTCATGGAACCCATAGTATTTCATAGCGACGCAATTTCTGTGTTATTTCGTCAATGTGAGGGAGCGAGGGATGCAGTAAAGAAGGAATAATGCATCGGAATGGGGATACTCGTATCCCAAAAAAAATCCTGTCCTTTCCATAGAAACGCTACTCGATTTAGTAGGAGAAGTTATAGAACCCATAGTATTTAATAGCCACGAAATTTCTGTGTTAATTCGTCAACGTGAGTGAGCGAGGGATGCAGTAAAGAAGGAATAGTTCATCGAAAAGGAGATACTCGTATCCCAAAAGAAAATCGTGTCATTTCCATAGAAACGTTACTCGATTTAGAAGGAGAAGTCATAGAACCCATGGTATTTCTTACTCCTGCAACAGGCAACCGCCATTTCGTTCTCCAAGAGATTTAGCGCGCCATCTGTGTTGCTCCCGACCGTGAGTGTGTATGAGTTCTCATGTCTTCTTATTTGCTATGCTCCTTACCTTCATTTACTCTACTCATAATGTTTAGAGCTCGCAGGCTCTCTCTCTCATCTATCAAGGCTTCCACTGTGATACTCGTTGTACTGAACGTTGGGAAGTGTTAAGTCGATGTCTTTTACGAAAGAATAATAATAATTCTCGCAGTTGATCACTGTATAATGGTAACGTCAGTGCTATTAATTGCGTGGAATGAGTATAGCTACTTACACATGAACCATGGACCTTGCCGTTGGTGGGGAGGCTTGCGTGCCTCAGCGATACAGATAGCCGTACCGTAGGTGCTACCACAACGGAGGGGTATCTGTTGAGAGGCCAGACAAACGTGTGGTTCCTGAAGAGGGGCAGCAGCCTTTTCAGTAGTTGCAAGGGCAACAGTCTGGATGATTGACTGATCTGGCCTTGTAACAATAACCAAAACGGCCTTGCTGTGCTGGTACTGCGAACGGCTGAAAGCAAGGGGAAACTACAGCCGTAATTTTTCCCGAGGGCATGCAGCTTTACTGTATGATTACATGATGATGGCATCCTCTTGGGTAAAATATTCCGGAGGTAAAATAGTCCCCCATTCGGATCTCCGGGCGGGGACTACTCAAGAGGATGTCGTTATCAGGAGAAAGAAAACTGGCGTTCTACGTTTCGGAGCATGGAATGTCAGATCCCTTAATCGGGCAGGTAGGTTAGAAAATTTAAAAAGGGAAATGGATAGGTTGAAGTTAGATATAGTGGGAATTAGCGAAGTTCGGTGGCAGGAGGAACAAGACTTCTGGTCAGGTGACTACAGGGTTATAAACACAAAATCAAGTAGGGGTAATGCAGGAGTAGGTTTAATAATGAATAGGAAAATAGGAATGCGGGTAAGCTACTACAAACAGCATAGTGTACGCATTATTGTGGCGAAGATAGATACGAAGCCCACACCTACTACAGTAGTACAAGTTTATATGCCAACTAGCTCTGCAGATGACGAAGAAATTGAAGAAATGTATGATGAAATAAAAGAAATTATTCAGATTGTGAAGGGAGACGAAAATTTAATAGTCATGGGTGACTGGAATTCGAGTGTAGGAAAAGGGAGAGAAGGAAACATAGTAGGTGAATATGGATTGGGGGACAGAAATGAAAGAGGAAGCCACCTGGTAGAATTTTGCACAGAGCACAACATAATCATAACTAACACTTGGTTTAAGAATCATGAAAGAATGTTGTATACATGGAAGAACCCCGGAGATACTGAAAGGTATCAGATAGATTATATAATGGTAAGACAGAGATTTAGGAACCAGGTTTTAAATTGTAAGACATTTCCAGGGGCAGATGTGGACTCTGACCACAATCTATTGGTTATGACCTGTAGATTAAAACTGAAGAAACTGCAAAAAGGTGGGAATTTAAGGAGATGGGACCTGGATAAACTAAAAGAACCAGAGGTTGTACAGAGATTCAGGGAGAGCATAAGGGAGCAATTGACAGGAATGGGGGAAATAAATACAGTAGAAGAAGAATGGGTAGCTTTGAGGGATGAAGTAGTGAAGAGAGCAGAGGATCAAGTAGGTAAAAAGACGAGGGCTAGTAGAAATCCTTGGGTAACAGAAGAAATATTGAATCTAATTGATGAAAGGAGAAAATATAAAAATGCAGTAAGTGAAACAGGCAAAAAGGAATACAAACGTTTAAAAAATTAGATCGACATGAAGTGCAAAATTGCTAAGCAGGGATGGCTAGAGGACAAATGTAAGGATGTAGAGGCCTATCTCACTAGGGGTAAGATAGATACCGCCTACAGGAAAATTAAAGAGACCTTTGGAGATAAGAGAACGACTTGTATGAATATCAAGAGCTCAGATGGAAACCCAGTTCTAAGCAAAGAAGGGAAAGCAGAAAGGTGGAAGGAGTATATAGAGGGTCTATACAAGGGCAATGTACTTGAGGACAATATTATGGAAATGGAAGAGGATGTAGATGAAGATGAAATGGGAGATATGATACTGCGTGAAGAGTTTGACAGAGCACTGAAAGACCTAAGTCGAAACAAGGCCCCCGGAGTAGACAATATTCCATTGGAACTACTGACGGCCGTGGGAGAGCCAGTCCTGACAAAACTCTACCATCTGGTGAGCAAGATGTATGAAACAGGCGAAATACCCTCAGACTTCAAGAAGAATATAATAATTCCAATCCCAAAGAAAGCAGGTGTTGACAGATGTGAAAATTACCGAACTATCAGCTTAATAAGTCACAGCTGCAAAATACTAACACGAATTCTTTACAGACGAATGGAAAAACTAGTAGAAGCCAACCTCGGGGAAGATCAGTTTGGATTCCGTAGAAACACTGGAACACGTGAGGCAATACTGACCTTACGACTTATCTTAGAAGAAAGATTAAGGAAAGGCAAACCTACGTTTCTAGCATTTGTAGACTTAGAGAAAGCTTTTGACAATGTTAACTGGAATACTCTCTTTCAAATTCTAAAGGTGGCAGGGGTAAAATACAGGGAGCGAAAGGCTATTTACAATTTGTACAGAAACCAGATGGCAGTTATAAGAGTTGAGGGGCATGAAAGGGAAGCAGTGGTTGGGAAGGGAGTAAGACAGGGTTGTAGCCTCTCCCCGATGTTGTTCAATCTGTATATTGAGCAAGCAGTAAAGGAAACAAAAGAAAAATTCGGAGTAGGTATTAAAATTCATGGAGAAGAAATAAAAACTTTGAGGTTCGCTGATGACATTGTAATTCTGTCAGAAACAGCAAAGGACTTGGAAGAGCAGTTGAATGGAATGGACAGTGTCTTGAAAGGAGGATATAAGATGAACATCAACAAAAGCAAAACAAGGATAATGGAATGCAGTCTAATTAAGTCGGGTGATGCTGAGGGAATTAGATTAGGAAATGAGGCACTTAAAGTAGTAAAGGAGTTTTGCTATTTAGGGAGCAAAATAACTGATGATGGTCGAAGTAGAGAGGATATAAAATGTAGGCTGGCAATGGCAAGGAAAGCGTTTCTGAAGAAGAGAAATTTGTTAACATCCTGTATTGATTTAAGTGTCAGGAAGTCATTTCTGAAAGTATTTGTATGGAGTGTAGCCATGTATGGAAGTGAAACATGGACGATAAATAGTTTGGACAAGAAGAGAATAGAAGCTTTCGAAATGTGGTGCTACAGAAGAATGCTGGAGATTAGATGGGTAGATCACATAACTAACGAGGAAGTATTGAATAGGATTGGGGAGAAGAGAAGTTTGTGGCACAACTTGACCAGAAGAAGGGATCGGTTGGTAGGACATGTTCTGAGGCATCAAGGGATCACCAATTTAGTATTGGAGGGCAGCGTGGAGGGTAAAAATCGTAGAGGGAGACCAAGAGACGAATACACTAAGCAGACCAGCTGTGTGGCTGGATTGAAGAGTTTTTAGCAAACAGAACACAGCATGTTGTTATCAATGGAGAGACGTCTACAGACGTTAAAGTAACCTCTGGCGTGCCACAGGGGAGTGTTATGGGACCATTGCTTTTCACAATATATATAAATGACTTAGTAGATAGTGTCGGAAGTTCCATGCGGCTTTTCGCGGATGATGCTGTAGTATACAGAGAAGTTGCTGCATTAGAAAATTGTAGCGAAATACAGGAAGATCTGCAGCGGATAGGCACTTGGTGCAGGGAGTGGCAACTGACCCTTAACATAGACAAATGTAATGTATTGCGAATACATAGAAAGAAGGATCCTTTATTGTATGATTATATGATAGCGGAACAAACACTGGTAGCAGTTACTTCTGTAAAATATCTGGGAGTATGCGTACGGAACGATTTGAAGTGGAATGATCATATAAAACTAATTGTTGGTAAGGCGGGTACCAGGTTGAGATTCATTGGGAGAGTGCTTAGAAAATGTAGTCCATCAACAAAGGAGGTGGCTTACAAAACACTCGTTCGACCTATACTTGAGTATTGCTCATCAGTGTGGGATCCGTACCAGGTCGGGTTGACGGAGGAGATAGAGAAGATCCAAAGAAGAGCGGCGCGTTTCGTCACTGGGTTATTTGGTAACCGTGATAGCGTTACGGAGATGTTTAATAAACTCAAGTGGCAGACTCTGCAAGAGAGGCGCTCTGCATCGCGGTGTAGCTTGCTCGCCAGGTTTCGAGAGGGTGCGTTTCTGGATGAGGTATCGAATATATTGCTTCCCCCTACTTATACTTCCCGAGGAGATCACGAATGTAAAATTAGAGAGATTAGAGCGCGCACGGAGGCTTTCAGACAGTCGTTCTTCCCGCGAACCATACGCGACTGGAACAGGAAAGGGAGGTAATGACAGTGGCACGTAAAGTGCCCTCCGCCACACACCGTTGGGTGGCTTGCGGAGTATCAATGTAGATGTAGATGTAGATGTAGATTCAGAAGGATGTAGGTTGCAGTAGGTACTGGGAGATGAAAAAGCTTGCACAGGATAGAGTGGCATGGAGAGCTGCATCAAACCAGTCTCAGGACTGAAGACAACAACAACAACAACAACTTACACACAAGATTACATACTCTCATACGCAATAATTTGTGTCTCATTAGACTTACCTCAGTTTTCTTCATTTGCGTTGTGAAGAGATCCAGCGGCATATACGGATAGTCGAGTTTCTGATTTGGTTTAAATGGTCATATTTTCATACCGGCGTTCGTTGTTCTATAGTTATGATTACAGCTGCGTTATTAATCATGATCCATTACGCTCATAGTGGTTTGTGGCAGCATGTTCTAAGAAAAACTCATGCGTCAAGTAAATGCTACCTCATGGCTGTGTTAACCCTGTTAATCAGTTATATATCGAGTATTCTATAATTGAAGATCTGTTTTCTTCCACCACAGGTACTGGAGATTCCTGCAGTGCTAGCCGATGCTGAAATGGAGAGTAGGAGAGACCTCTTAAGATCAGTAGCACCATACCACGCCATCTGCAAGGTTTTCGGGCTGACGCCGTTTACAGTGGACACTGAGAGGTGTGAGCTACGGAGGACACGTGCTGGTACACTGTACGCAGCGGTTGTTCTCCTTATGATCCTGGTATCATCAACACTTGTACGGTACTGGGTGCAAACTTTGCACGTCAGAAGAAAGGATTCCTTAAACTTTGTGTGGCTGGTTGCCTCTGCTGCGGCGCTCTACGTCACCATGATTGCGGCGGTCGCTACAGACCTGTTTCGAAACACCCGCAGGTACCAGAAGATCTTCACACTGTTGTCATATCGGGACGGCGGCGTCTTGGATTCTCATCGTTTCTCCAATGGGGCAGCAAAGACCTCCTAAGTGGCAGCTTACGCCATGTCTCTAGCTCTGCTCGTTGCTCTTGTTACATTGGATTGTTCGAGGAACGGCATGAGCTGGGAACTTATCCCCATACTCTTCGCAAATAGTATTGTACCAACTGCTGTTTCCAAGTACGTGGCACTTGTTCTTGTGGTGAGGGGTGACATACGACAACTCAACCAGTGTCTGGGAGCTTCGGAGCAAATGATCAGCCAGCGCCGACCACTTGCAGATCGGTACCGGAAACTGAGGAGAGTCTACTCGGCACTGTGCCACATGTCGCAGGAGGTTCTGTCGGCGCACGAGCCATTCTTAGTTTCTTGCATGGCGACAGCACTGTGCAGCATTTCCTGGAACGTTGTTGCAATAATTTTATTAGAGCGGGATAGATGGACACAAGTGATATGTATTTTGTTTGTTTCGTGGCAGTCGTCACAGGTGTTAATGGTAACGTCGGCCTCGCACGCGCTGTCCAGGGAATCTGCGCAGACAGCTCCTGTCCTGTGCCGGCTACTGCTGGGTTCGAATCTCAGCAGCACAGAAGCGGTGGAGCTGCGTCGCTTCCGGCGCCTGGCACGCAGCCAGAGTCCCGCTCATCAGCTGTACGGCGTCACTCCGTTGGATCTGCGGATGTTGGTGACGTCCTTGTCCTTCATCACAACCTGTATTGTCATACTGTCGACTTTCTGGGCAGTATTCTGAAGAATCACTAGTTCTAAGAATTAATAAGAGCAGTTTTGCTAAAACAGTGATGCTATGACTACGGTTTTATAGAATATATCATATGTTATATTAACTTGTACTTGAAGTGTAGGACACTATTTAATTTATTTATGTTACACGTCTAGTTCCGTTCGACAATTTTGAAGATCTCTGTGGTCATGGAATACCTCAGTTCATGAAATTACAATAGAAAAGGAGTATCAGAGGAAAGAAAATCTTTGTGAATCCCAAAAATACGACAGAGTATGAGTTTATATAAACGTAATCAATAATGTAACACAGGAATTAGTTTATTTTGCAAGGAACTTCTCTGCTGAATAAAAGGTGTGACGCATGAGGAAACTCTTCAGCTTGGATTTGAAAACGCGTGGATTACTTCTAAGATTTTTGGATTTTTGTCGTGCTGCACAATACTGCACCCCGTTCTGTAGAAGAGTGGAGGCGGTACAATCCAAATGCAGATTGGCTTTCTGCCTGGTATTAACTGAGTGAAAACTGCCAACTCTTGGGACGAGGCTGCCATTTTATAACAGAAACGAGATTAAAAGTCATGCTGGGTGGACCATTTTAATCTATAAATGAGAATAATGTGGGATAGAGATGAGATACAGCAAATTGTTTTAGGTGTAAGTTGTAAATAGCAAAGACGGTCACGCAATGCTACTAATAGCCCTGACCTAGAACGTGATATTCAAGGTAACTTGGACGTTAAAGTCATTTTCTTTAAATGGGAACCCTAATATTTGATTTAACATTTAAAAAGACGGCAAATTACGCGCACAAAATGATACATTATTCAAGGTCATGGCTAGCTCAGTGACGGTAAATAAGCAAATATGTTTTTTGTTCTAGTAGAGATTATTCACATAAAATAGAGAAGGGCACAGCAAAATATAACGTTCGATACCAACTGGAAGGAGCATCCCGACCAATGAGAGAGGAGGGGACTCATTAAACGACTTGTAAATCAATGATCTACGTTTTATTTATGTTTATTCTGTTTTGCAAATGCCCCAATAAAACCTAGACGCTGTGATACCTTTATTTTTACCAATAAATTTATTAATTAAATCTTAAAGACCAAATCTATGTTTGCTCTTTCCAATTGCAACAACACAAACAGCAGTTTCCGTGAAACAAAACTCAACCTTCGATAACTGCCTTTAAAATTATTGTTATGGTAATGATACCAACTCAACCTTCGATAACTGCCTTTAAAATTATTGTTATGGTAATGATACCTGACCCTTTACACCCCTTCCAGTCTGCATCTAACTACGTAATTTACTGTATCCCTCCTCTATTCCAAGTTAATCGCTACTAGAATTATAAAAGTATTTGCTTATTTCATCTTAACTGAACCTTACCTTGACCATGAACAACGTATCATTTTATATGTGAAATTTTTCGCTCTTTTCAAATCCTGAAGCAAAAATTAGTGTTACACTACTGAAAAATTCACGTTAACCTCCAAACCACCAAGAAAATCGCTTTCAGGTCACGGTAATTAGTAGCAGTACATGAACCTCTTTGCCACCTACGACTTCTATCTAAAACATTTTGCCGTATCTCATCTCTGTCCCGATTTATTCCTTGAGAGGCCAATACCAGAACATCCAGACTAACGAACAGAGGTAGACAATAGGTTCTCGAACATATGCCACTTATTGTCAGAACCGCCCGTTTCTGAGTCAAAAATGCCCTTTGAGAATGAGAAGAGCTACTCAAAAACTTAATATTATACATCATAAGCAAATGGAAATAAGCAAAGTAGCCAATTTTCGGACGATCTGTCACTTACTTCAGATACTAGCAGCATTAAGTCTTTTAAGAAGATCTTGAAATCGGCTTTCCACGATAGTTTAGTATCTACCTAAACGTCTAGTAATCTGAACTGTTCAGTCTCACTAATCATATGGCCATTCTGTGTAATTAGAACGTTAGGTTTTGTTGAACTCTATGTTAGAAACTGTTAAAACTGATTTTTAATACTATAACGATTCTGCTGTGATGAGGTCATTATTTTTCAAAGTAATATCCTTACTTAATATTGCACAAAGTAGCTACAGGGTAGGAAGGAGACGTGTTCAAGCCTTTTGCGTAAAATAGCCAGAAATGGTGGTATGAGTTTCATTGAAAACCAATACCTAACATTATCTTCGCTAACTGAAGAACTAGAGCAGCTCATGAATCTCAGAGACGGTGGGCCTCTGGTGTACAAAATGCTCCCCAAATCTAAAAGCCATAGTGCTTACAAGCGGAATAGAGTCAGTCATGGTGCGAGAAATGCAAAATTCACGCATCGACGTACATTAACCGGCAACAGAATTAGGTGACCTGTCCTGTCGAAAAACATGCGCGTTTTTGGTATAGAAAAAGTGAATGCTACTGCTGACCACCATGTCCCAACCGAACAACTGAACCGATTCTTCACATTACCCTCAAACACAACTGATCCACAAACAAAATAGAGTCTCATTGTTATCTTCATGTTGGGTAAGCTACTGTAGCCACGAAAAATTCTTTTTAAAGCATGTTACTTTCAATACCGTCAAATAGGCCATCGTGCATATCAGATCAGCTATTACTGGACACGATGGTATCACGACACAAACGATGAAGCACGTAAGTGACCCACTAGTGGATGATTTTATTTATTTTAATTGTAATTGTTTCATGTATTAAACTGATATTTTACATTTTACATTCTTTCCTTTGTTTCTTAGTTTACTCATTTATGTATGTGTATTTTGTTACTTGAAAATAATAAGTAATTCATTATTATGTTACAAATCATTTCATTAATGATATTTTATAAATAAAGGCTCAAAATATAACGTTTTCCTACACCATGCACATAAAATGAACGGAATTTCTTCATATAATTTACGTGACAGAGAACAGGAGAGAGTTGGTGATTGAAATGTCGTGAGAAGGTGCTGGCTCACCGAAAGATATCTTCCTTTTAATGACCACCACCAGAATTCGTGTATCATATCCGTGACACTCCCTTCAATATTCGGCGATAATACGAAACGAGCTGCCCTTCTTTGAACTTTTTCGATATCTTCCTTCAATCCTACACTACTTGCCATTAAAACTGCTACACCACGAAGAGACGTGCTACAGACGCGAAATTGGACCGACAGAAAGAAGATGCTGTGATATGCAAATTATTAGCTATTCAGAGCATTCACACAAGGTTGGAGCCGGTGGCGACACCTACAACGTGCTGACATGAGGAAAGTTCCCAACCGATTTCTCATACACAAACAGCAGTTGCCCAGCGTTGCCTGGTGAAACGTTGTTGTGATGCCTCGTGTAAGGAGGAGAAATCCGTACCATCACGTTTCCGACTTTGATAAAGGTCGGATTGTAGCCTATCGCGATTGCGGTTTATCGTATCGCGACATTGCTGCTCGCGTTGGTTGAGATCCAATGACTGTTAGCAGAATATGGAGTCGGTGGGTTCAGGAGCGTAATACGGAACGCCGTGCTGGATCCCAACGGCCTCGTATCACTAGCAGTCGAGATGACAGGCATTTTATCCGCATGGCTGTAACGGATCGTGCAGCCACGTCTCTATCCATGAGTCAACAGATGGGGACGTTTGCAAGACAACAACCATCTGCACGAACAGTTCGACGACGTTTGCAGCAGCATGGACTATCAATTCGGAGACCATGACTGCGGTTACCCTTGACGCTCCATCACAGACAGGAGCGCCTGCGATGGTGTACTCAACGACGAACCTGGGTGCACGAATGGCAGAACGTAATTTTTTCGGATGAATCCAACCATTTGCACGAACAGTTCGACGACGTTTGCAGCAGCATGAACTATCAGCTCGGAGTCCATGGCTGCTGTTACCCTTGACGCTGCATCACAGACAGGAGCGCCTGCGATGGTGTACTCAACGACGGACCTGGGTGCACGAATGGCAAAACGTCATTTTTTCAGTTCTGTTTACAGCATCATGATGGTCGCATCCGTGTTTGGCGACATCGCGTTGAACGCACATTGGAAGCGTGCATTCGTCATCGCGATACTGGCGTATCACCCGGCGTGATGGTATGGGGTGCCATTGGTTACACGTCTCGGTCACCTCTTGCTCGCATTGTCGGCACTTTGAACAGTGGACGTTACATTTCACATTTGTTACGACCCGTGGCTCTACCCTTCAGTCGATCCATGCGAAACCCTACATTTCAGCAGGATAATGCACGACCGCATGTTACAGGTCCTGTATGGGCCTTTCTGGATACAGAAAATGTTCGACTGCTGCCCTGGCCAGCACATTCTCCAGATCTCTCAGCAATTGAAAACGTCTCGTCAATGGTGGCCGAGCAACTGGCTCATCACAACACGGCAGTCACTACTCTTGATGAACTGTGGTATCGTGTTGAAGCTGCATGGGCAGTACCTGTACACTCCATCCAATCTCTGTTTGACTCAATGCCCAGGCGTATCAAGGCCGTTATTACGGCCACAGGTGGTTGTTCTGGGTACTGATTTCTCAGGATCTGTGCACCCAAATTGCGTGAAAATGTAATCACATTTCTAGTCACTTCTAGTATAATATATTTGTCCAATGAATGCCCGTTTATCATCTGCATTTCTTCTTGGTGTAGCAATTTTAATGGCCAGTAGTGTATTTCATGTGGATACTACACCACGCAGCAGTGCTCCAGAAGAGGCGGACAACTGTAGCGTAAGTAGTCACTTTAGATTGGGTTGGTTGTTTGGGGGAAGAGACCAAACAGCGTGGTTCAAAAAATGTTCAAATATGTGTGAAATCTTATGGGACTTAACTGCTAAGGTCATCAGTCCCTAAGCTTACACACTACTTAACGTAAATTATCCTAAGGGCAAACACACACACCCATGCCCGAGGGAGGACTCGAACCTCCGCCGGGACCAGCCGCACAGTCCATGACTGCAGCGCCCTAGGCCTCTCGGCTAACCCGGCGCGGCCAAACAGCGTGGTCATTGGTCTCATCGGATTAGGGAAGGATGGGTTGGGAGATCGGCCGTGCCCTTTCAAAGGAAGCATCGCGGAATTTTCCTGGAGCGATTTGGGTAAATGACGGAAGACCTAAATCAGGATGGCCGGACGCGGGATTGAACCGTCGTCCTCCCGAATGCGAGTCCAGTGTGCTAACCATTGCGCCACCTGCTTACATTACCTGTTATATCTTAAGTGTTTTACTAATGAATCGCAGTCCTTGGTCTGTTTTTTCCACAACATAACCTGCATGATCGTTCCCTTTTATGTTATTCATAGTTGTAGGTCCAAACTATTTATTTGAGTTTACAGCCTTAAGATATGTGTGATTTATCGTTTAACTGGAACTTAGCCGACTATTTTTAAAGCTCATGTGCATGACATCACAATTTTCATGAACTCCAGTAAATTGTCACTTGTTTCACCATATAAATATCGTGTGTAAATCGTTTTGCTATTCCTTTTGATCATTTCATGGCATCATATGACGGTAAACGATAGCATCACCAGCAAAAAATCTTAGAGGACTGCTCAGATTGTCTCCTAATTCCCTTACGTAGACCAGAAACAAAAAAGGGCCAATAACACTTCCTTGGGGAACGCCAGATATTACTTCTCTATTACTCGATGAAGTTCCAGCACATATTAGGAAGTGCGACTTTCGTGAGAGGAAATCGAGAATCTTGCCAGACAATTTGCAATCAATTTGATTGCCCCTCTCGATAACACTCATTACTTCATGTGAATAAGAATCAAGCTGCGTGTCACAACAACTCTCATTGCATGTTGGCTATGTGTCAATAAATCGTTTTCTCCAAAGTGATTCATTGTGATCGAGCATACCTTACAGACTACATGCAGTCGCCATCTTCGCCTTCAGACTCGCTTGTTAAGTTCGTCACTGTCTTGTCGCGTACTCACCGTTATCAAGGTCTGTGGAATACGAGGTGCAGTGTAGCACGACCGGGCTCCTGACACCTGGCAAACTGAGCCCGCAGGTTCCGACTGGACTTGTAAGACTGGTTCAGGGTACGTTATGCCGCAGCCCTGCTGCTGGGAGCCCGCTGACCGCTGCTGTCACATCGCACCTCCCTGCCCGCCCGGAGCGTGCCTCGCTCCTCACTGGGCTTCTTTACACTGCACCTGTCCACACCTCTACGTGAGTGCATTAATTTCAGTGCGCGAGCTAAACTAAAGGCTAAACAGGCCTTGATGCTCCAACGGTACCAACCGGCTGCCGTGTCATTCTCAGCCCACAGGCATCACTTGATGCGGATATGGAGTGGCATGTGGTCAACGCACCGCTTTCGTGTCCGTTGTCAGTTTTCATGACTGGAGGCGCTACTTCCCAATGAAGCAGCTCATCAATTGACCTCACAAGGGCTGACCGCACACTGCTCGCTAGCAGCGCCTGGCACACCAGTGCAGACAAGTGCTAGCTAAGCCTGACGTCACTTAGCTTCCGTGATCTGACAGCAACTCGTGTCACCACTGTGGCAAGGCTGTTGGATTCAGGGTGGGAAGCAATAACTACAAGGGGTGCAAAAAGACAATGCCACCAAATTTCTTGCTCGGTTCTGATTATCGCTTCAGATATTACACGCTTTTCATGTTACTCAGTCCAGTTCGACCTTAACTGACGAAGGCTGCAAGCCTTTGCCGCTACAGTGATCCGAATTGTACTGTGTAACATGGTGCTGTGTAATGTAAATGTCTCGGCGTGTGAGAAACAGTGCCCGTAATCGAGTTTGCATGATGATTACCTGAAATGCAGATCGGCCCTGGATGCACGATCACATAGCCAAATCAGTTGAGGCACTTTCGTAAACTGGGAAATACGGGCTCAAGTCCAGGTCTGGCACAACATTTCTTTTTGAGCGTGAGACTGATTGGCTCCTTAGCAGTATTGTGACAGGTGCCGAAAGCTACATTCACCATTTTGACTCCGAAAACAAGAGAGTATTAATCGAGTTCCACTACAAAAGATCACCAGCCATGCTGCCAGGAGGGAAAGTCACACACATATTACTGTAAGATGTTCAAGTTCCGGTGCGTTTGGTATTCACTTCCAATGGCACCACCACTAGCTCTGGAACGGACTGCGAGACCCATAGGAAACTGAAAGCACGAATTCGAAGAGGTCGTCCATACATGGAGCATCTTCTCCTTCAACGTGACTACGCTAGAACACACATGAGCCCTGCGGCATCTGCAGCAATCCGACGCGATGCATTTGCTGTCACTGATCATCATCTATGCTGCCCCACCCTTATCCGCCCCCCTACCCCCCCTCCTCCTTGATTTTCGTCTGTTTCCAAAACATTTACTTCCAAACACTGTCGATGACTTCACTTTGATAGTGGTCAAGCGGTACAAGCAGTGGCGATATTGTCGCTCTGTCAACAACGTTAAACACTGCGACGGAATCAATGAATTCCGCTCTCGTCACGAGAAATGTGTTCGTCGCCAGTTGAGTGATAAATATTTTTACATGAAGAATAAAAATGTTATAAATTTTATTTAAAGGGCTTTAAAAATTATACATAAAAAATAACGAGGCACTATTTTTCACAATACCCTCTTGTACCCCAAGCATCGTATAACTGCGTAATACCGGTTTGTTCACATAAAAAATGGAGCTATTGACAACGAGAGAGAAGAAGTGGTAAGGATGCACCCTTTTTATGCAGACCATCCACATTGCAACAGCTCAAAATTCATGCAGAGCACTTTTTTTCGAGCAGTTACTAATGTCGCAAATAATTTTTCATTTTATGGTAAATATCAGTGAACGCGAATAGTGTAAGATATGAAGATTCGAACGAATATTATTATAGTAATTTCTCTTAATGAGCATTCCGCAGGTCTACTGACTCTGAGGTAGCATTTCTTCTGGCATTGCCCACAACTGCTACATATAATACATCTGACACTTCTAGATTGTCGTTTTGATATTCTGATAAAAACTCAAAAGGATAAATTACGTGACACAGGGGAAATAACTTCCCAAACTTATTAAACCTAATATCATCCATCATGAAGCCCATGTCATGTTCTTTATGCCTTGGCTCCAGATACCTTTCCGTCAAAAGGCGGCTGAAGTACACTGCCAGAAAAGAAGTACACCCTTCTAGAGGTTTCCAGTTCACTTTCGATTTATTGTTGCAACAGTGCATATTAAGTACAAAAAATGATTACACTTACAGATCAGTAGCACGAAGCGTAAGTCGTTCTAAGGTACCAGGCATCGACCGTTGGTGTGACACCAGTATTACTCCGTAGTGCGGCGCCCACAGGCGGCAACGTTGCGCTGACCCTGGCATGCAGTCGATCGTACAGGTGGCGTGTACTGTCCTGGGATACGCCGTGCCTCGCCTGGTCGACCTGTTCACGCAGCTCTGTGAGAGTTGTTGGTTGACGAGTCGCTCGAGTCACTTCTCGCCACGTCACGCCGCACAGGTACTCGACTGCTGACGGGTCTGCTGATCGTGCTGGCCACGGAAGCTGCTGCGCGGCATTCACAGCACGTCGACTTCCACGGGCACTGTGTTAGCGAGCATTTTCCTTTTGCAACAACACATCGCCCTCCCATTGCAAGAACGTCGAGAGAACGTGTTAGCAACACTCTACATAAGCATCTCCTCCAGAAGAACAAAAGGTGAATGAAAGTTGTAGCTTATCGCACCCCAGACCATGGGGCCTCGAATTAGGCCAGTGCGTCTTCGACGAATGCACTCTACGAAACAGAGGTCAACAGGTCAGTGTCGTAAGCACGAACGACCATCGCTTGCATGCAGGCAGAATCTGCTTTCATCGCTGAAGAGCAGCTGCGTCATTCCACCTTCCAGGTGATCCTCTGACGTCACCAGTCGGGTCTTGCACGTCGACGTTGTGGTGTTGGAAGGGGATGATAAATAATAAAAAAGGATTACGAATTTTTGGCCGTATATGTACAAAATTTATTGTGAAAATCGATTTTTCATTAGTAAATTAAATTTTCGATTGATAGGAATATCCTATGTCCTTAAAAATGTCCCTCAGTATGGCGTGGTGTTAATAGTACTGAACTTGCCTCTAAACGAGTGCCCCCTTCCTACTTCGAGTCATACAGCCTTCCGCCAACACGTGCTACTCGACGTAGCAGTTCAGTGGAAATTTCGAGCAAAACTCCTACTCCTGCCTAGTTTTTCAGAAGAGCCAATAGCTGTTGGTTTCTCCAAATCCAAGCTGTGGCCGCTGGACTGCGGCTGGGCTGGACCTGCTTTGCAGCACCGGGCTTCACTTTCCACTCCTCCTTCTGTAGAGTCTCAACGGCCCGAGCCCCTACAGACGTGTACTGCTGAGAGACGGCTTTCAGCCGTCGGGCCCGCACCCCCTGCTGTGCCACTGACCCCGGAAAGTGGCCGCCCCAGCGACGCAGGCCCTCAGGCAGCCCAGAAACGCTGATCTATCCGTGACACGCAGCACGGAATGGCCCGCTAGTTCACAACGTCCGTCCTTGTTCCGTGTCGTTTCTCAGCAAAAACATTGTGCCGTACTCTGCTTGCCAATTATACCTTGAGCAGGTAAACAGGCGATTAGTAACGTCATCCTCATTGCCTGCTTATGTTAAGGTTCTGTATGCGGTGTCGCCGCCAGGCACCACACTTGCTAGGTGGTAGCCTTTAAATCGGCCGCGGTCTGTTAGTATACGTCGGACCCGCGTGTCGCCACTATCAGTGATTGCAGACCGAGCGTCGCCACACGGCAGGTCTAGAGAGACTTCCTACCACTCGCCCCAGTTGTACAGCCGACTTTGCTAGCGATGGTTCACTGACAAGATACGCTCTCATTTGCCGAGACGATAGTTAGCATAGCCTTCAGCTACGTCATTTGCTACGACCTAGCAAGGCGCCTTTATCAGTTGCTATTGATCTTGTGATTCATGTACCGTCAGACCGACGTTCACCATTAATGGATTAAAGTTAAGTATTCCACCAGATACGTCCGTTTTTCTAAAGTTTAATTTCCCTGTCCTGTTCCAGACCTCACGCCAGCCTGCGTAAGCTAAGACGCGTGCCTTTCGGCTTCCTCTTGTAACCCGGTGTTGGCTCTCCTGCCAACCCACAACACTATATAACTTGTACTGGGTCTCTTACAGCTAGTAAAATACAAGTGCTGTACATCTTTCACAGTTGCCACGACGATCTTGACGGGTGTCTGCGTTACGTGGACATCCAGAACCTTATCTGCACGTATGAGAATATTCGTGTGACCACTGATACTGGCACGGTTACGCAGCTGACGCAGCACACTCACCCTGTGTGGAAATTCTCCGGAAGCACCATCCCACCACCCGGAAGGCCACAATCTGTCCCCTTTCAGACATTTGGCTGCAGGAAGCACGTGCAGCTGCCTGCGTGATCCCTACCTACGCACCAAACTGAGCCTCCTTGCTCCTATCAGAGGGTAGACACAGATGGCTCTGTGGTAGCTGTGTCACTGCACTGTATGTCGGCGGACGACGTTTAAACCATTGCCAGTACATCTGCTGTCCGTCAGGTGGTGCATGTCGTCACTAGATGACATCTTCTTACATACCGAGTCAACTGTCCAAATAATTTCAGCTTGGCGCCAGTAAGGGTACGACCATCACAAAAGATTTCATTCCTCCTGTTTTGATTGCTCTCTACTTTCGAAAATATTGCTTTATTGTTTTAAAGAGGCTATGTAAAAGCTTAGGGCCTCTATTTGTCATTATAAATGTTTATTCGTGCCGTTTTTAATTTCTGAATGTGGGTCAAAGGGATGCTTCTGGTTATGAGGGTGACATTAAGCGCCAAAGTAGCATGTGACGAGTTCTTCGTATGTCATACTTTTAGGAATACTCAAAGAAGTCATGAAACAATTTCATAAATTGCGTATGATTAATAAAAGCACCAAAGCAGAAGTAAAAACACTGTCATGATGAAATAATGAATTCATTAAATGTGTGCTTGTCATACTTTCAGTTTTCATTGCAGGCCTTCCATACAACACTTTTCCGATTTCCCTTCCGCTACTAGGAGGATCGAGCAGCCCCACGCGTGAGCGCCTCAGCTGCAGCCCGAGTTTCTCGCAGCGCCGCCTCCGAGCAGCTGCCGCGGACACCAGCTGATCATTACGTGCGTGCCGACTGCCTCTGCCACAGGCAGTCACTTGCTCATCTGTCACTGCGGGAACTCGCCCTCGCTCCACATACGCCCCCCGCCCTCCGCCACTACGACAAGTCGCCAGCTGCTCCCCCTCCCCCCCTGCCCACCACTCCACGCCATGAAAAATACACCAAAGAATCCATAACAGACTACACGAGAATCAGTTTAGGTATCGACGGCGATATAAACTTACGTAGAAAAAGGAGACTGCACTTTGCCGAAGACCACAGGCATCGGTCGTTAATGCGCTGGAGTAAAGTACTGTTCTGCGACGAAAGCAGAGTGAACTTCCGTGGTATCGATGTTCGTACCGGGGTATGGAGAACTCGTGAGGTACGTAATAAGGAAGCTGCAGTGTTTCCAACAGTCAATTATGGACGGTACTCTATAAAGCTGTGGTAAGGAATTACCGCGTACACTGGAACAGAATTGGTTATGGTCCACAGGAGGCATAACACACGTGTAATAGGGGAGAAGTATATCAACGAAATGCTTGATCCTTTGTACAAGCTTCGGCACAAGATGTTGGGTAAAGATTTCTTCTAATGCACGACAACGCTCGTGACCATGTTGCAGCTCCAGCGCAAAATTTTCTTCGGCGACACAATATCGGTGTTCTAGAGTGGCCAGCATGTAGTCCCGAGGTAAACCCCATAGGACACGTATGGGATTTACTGAAGAAAGAGTCAGGACGCGTGCAAATCCTCCTGAACCGCTGCAGCGGTTGCAGGGAGCCTTACTAGTGGAGTGGCAAGGAACACCACAGGATTTCATTCGAAAGCTGATTCGAGGTATGCCGAGACGCAGTGCTGCCATTATTGAGCAGCAGAGGTCAACACGGGCTACAAGTGTGCATCAAGGCTAACAAACCCGTTTTCAACAATATTTTGGGAAGTTAATGCTGCCACTCACCGTATAGCGGAGATGCTGAGTCGCAGATAGGCACAAAAAAAGACTCTCACAAATAAAGCTTTCGGCCATTAAGATCTTCGTCAACACTAGACACACATACGCACACACACACACACACACACTCACTCATGCAAAGGCAACTCCCAGACACAACTGCAGTCTCACGCATCTGAAACCACACTTTTTTATGTGCAGTAAGATCTACTTCACTTTTGTGCTTCTTCACAGTTTTCTATACAAAAAATGAAGCATTATCTTGTGATAAGACGTGGACTGTTGTGTAAACTAAGTTTTTTTTTTGTTAAATCTAATATATTGACGTGTCTGGGACACCTGCGCAATCTCGATACTTCACCAGGAGGTGATGAGAGTGACACTCATCGAAACGTCACGGAATTTCGACGCAGCCGCCAGGACTGGAACTCGAGAAGATTTTATCAGTACCAGTAACGTTCACCCACTAGCATGCCACATTTAAAAGGCGGAGAGGGATACATGACAAGTGAGTATTGTTATTCTTAGCCAAGTCTTTGACATCAGTAACCTTTTCCTGTAATATAAAAAGGGTTGATAGATACACACAAAAAGCCGGTCATGGATGGTTGGATGGAGAGGGTTGTATGGGCGCACTACGGCAAGGTCTTCAGCGCCCGCTCATTAACAGATTGAGACGGGTGTCAACAAAAGACTCAGAACAGAAGGTAAAACACAGGTAACAAGGTTGGAAAAGTATGGGCCTACCCACATCGAAACGTGGGACGGAGCATGCCGTCAACAGTAAAACATGGACAACACAAGACGAAAGTGTTAGAGGGAGCTAAAACAATGTAGCAGATGGAAGTGGCTGGCTGACCGCAAGGAAAAAAGGGAGGAGCCAGCCACTCTGTAATACACTAAAACATCCAGCCTAAAAGTTTAGGCCAGAGTCCAGACACGTCACAAAACTTTAAAAACATAGACACACACGTCTCATCATTAGCTAAAACACAGGGCAGATCCCCATCAACTTGTGCTTCTGCCCTTGCATCACGGTATAAAATGCAGTCTGTTAAAATGTGGCGGACAGAGATGTGCACACCACAAGCATCACAAAACGGGGTATCCTCCCTCCGTAATAGAAAGCTATGTGTGAGGACAGTGTCTGATCCGAAGACGCGTGAGGGTCACTTCTTCCCGCCTGAGCAAGCGGCAGGAGGAACGCCACGGCCGAGTTGTTCAGTTCACCAACCGCAATTTATTGGCCGTCACCGCCAGCCATTCTTCCTCCCACAACTCCATGCACTTCTTGTGGAGTGCAGAAATGACAGACTGCAAGGGAATAGTACACTGGACCACATCCTGCTCTCTGCAGGCTTCCTTGGCAGCCCGATCTGCCTGTTCATTGCCCCATATTCCTACATGACCAGGCACCCAGCTGAAGGACACCTCCTTACCCCGCCGCTGGAGCAAGTACAGTTGGTCATATATCAGCTGGACCATCTCCTCAGTTGGGTACAGATTCTGTAATGATTGTAAGGCGCTAAGGGAATCGGAGCAATCGATTGCCCCGAGCAGGATTCATCTGCTCCAGTGCCTTCAGGATCCCGTGGAGCTCCGCTGCGAAAACAGTATATTCATCAGGGAGGCGAATCCGGGTAACATGACCAGGGAACACTACAGAACAGCCAAGGAAATTCTCCTGTTTGTAGCCATCAGTGTAAACGACGGTGAAACCGTGATGCGCATCTAAAATGTTAAAAAACTGAGATGGGAATGTAAAATCTGGTGTACTATCTTTCTTAAAATTCGTCAAATCTAAAATAAGTGTGTCTCCGGAGTAGCCAAGGGGTAAATTTGCTCCAACCACGACGGAAAACATGAAGATCAGCCATATCCATCGCAGAGAGGCAATCCTGTGCGCGAATCCCATAGGGCTGCGTCGCTCGTTGCCGGTTATGAAATAGCCGTGACAGAGGAGGCTGAGCAACGGTATGGTATGCAGGTGTGGACAAAGTTTTATACGCCTGGCGCACCGTAATAGACGCCGCCGCGTATGAAGTGGCGGTTCACCAGCCTCTGCGCAGAGGCTTGGTATGGGACTAGTTCTGAATGCCCCAGTAGCCAACCGAAGCCCTTCATGGTGCACAACGTCCAACATCTTGAAGTAAGAAGGCCTGGCAGACCCATACACCGCGCACCCATAATCGAGCCGAGGTCGCACAAACGGCCTGTAAAACTGGAGCACACAAGTCCTATCGGCTCCCCATGTACTGTGGCTAAGACGTTTTAAAATACTTAAAGCGTGATGTGACCGTCGTTTCAGGTCTTTAAGATGAGGTAACCACGTAAGCTTCGAGTCAAAAATGAGACCCAGAAATCTCACCGTGTCTTTAAAAGTAAGGACAGTGTCCCTCATCCTCAACTCAGGGAAGATTAAAATCGAACGAGAACGGTGAAAAAGAACACTTACGGACTTCTCGGTGGAAAACTTAAAACCACTCTTCTGCGCCCAGTCATCCAAACGTCTAAGAGTAAGTTGCAACTGATGCATTGTCGTTGGAAGGCTTGAAGAAGAACAAAACAAGGAGAAATCATCCACAAACAAGGACCACTGGACAGGAGTTTGCACTATAGAGGTAATGTTACGCGGTCGCCTCGCCGTGACTGTGGCTCGAAAAAGCCGGACAGCCGCGCCACCTGGCGACTTGCGGGCCGCCACACCGGGCGCAAGTCGGCGAAGCTTCTCTACCGCGGTCGCAGGCGCGGCTGTCGTGCTCTCCAGAGCACTTGACGCACCGCGCCGCGTTGCGGCAGTACTTCGCGACATGGCCGCACTGGCGCTGGGGGTCCGTGGCGGTGGGGAGAGCCTCCGTCGTAACCGGTAAACCCAGCAGCTTCCGCAAGTCGTAGATGTCACTCTCGCTGTTGGCCATTTGGACGGTCACGGCACAGAGCGGCGCTCTCTCCTTATTGGTCTGGTTGTGCAACCTTGCGGTTGTGTTACCGAAACCTGCTCGCAGCAGCCCTTCCCGAACCGTTGCTTCGTCACAGCAGCAAGGCAGCCCCCTTAGGAGTGCCTCGGTCGTCTTCTTCCTTCCATCAGAAGGCGCCTTGTCACGCGTCGGCGGCTCGTCGACAATGTGGGCGGCCACAGCACTTCTGATCGCCCTGTGGTCGGCCAGGTTTACTGCCCGAACGCTGATCAGCGAGTCTGTGACGACAGGCCCGTAGACCACCTCGTTCTTGGCGCAATTCGTCATTAAGTCGGACAGCGCCGTAAACCCGTCTTTGCACTTGACATACGAAGGGGGAACCGGCTGCGACTCGTCTTCTCGGGTCCTCCTCGCTTGGTCGGCAGACTCAGTGTTACGCAAAACCGAAGGCCCCCTCGTGGCAGCAGGTTTCCTCTGCGCGTACGTCTTTCCCATGCTGTGGGGCTCAAAACATGACAATTTGCTGGCGTTGTGAGAACAACACACACGACAACTGGCTAATCGCGGCACCCACAGCACAGAAATGATGCTGGAGCTCTCCTCGGCCGAGAAAGCGTAGCGCGCAGCGGCAGGAAACACGATCTTCGTGAGGAGGTGTGCGATACTCATTGGCGCGTCATGGCACCTTACGAGAGCTGCACTGGATCCATGAATGCCCACGAGAATGTTCCACAGCGCGTAAAGGAGCCGCCGCCAACTTACCGCCGTCCTGCAGTACAGGTGTCACAGAGGTCGTCGCCTGGAAGACGATGGATTTGCGCCTTCTCGTCGGCACGATGAAGAAGGTATCGGGATCCATCAGACCGTGCAACGCTCTGCCACGGCACCTACGATTCAAATGGTTCAAATGGCTCTGAGCACTATGCGACTTAACTTCTGAGGTCATCAGTCGCCTAGAACTTAGAACTAATTAAACCTAACTAACCTAAGGACATCACACACATCCATGCCCGAGGCAGGATTCGAACCTGCGACCGTAGCGGTCGCTCGGCTCCAGACTGTAGCGCCTAGAACCGCACGGCCACTCCGGCCGGCACTGCATCAACGTCCAGTGCCGACGGTCACGTGCCAATTTCAGTCGTAGCTGCCGATGTCGTGGTGTTGAAATTGGCACATGCATGGGTCGTCGGCTGTGGAGGCCCATAGTTAGGAGTGTTCAGTTCTCTGTGTGTTCAGACACACTTGCACTCTGCCTAGCTTTAAAGTCTGATGTTATTTCCGCTGCAGTTCGCCGACTGTCCTGTCTTACGAGACTGCACAGCCTGTGACGTCCAACATCCGTAAAAGATGTGGCCGCCCACGACGTCTGGACATGGTTTCATTTTAGTTCCGCCACGTGTTGAAGACACCCAGCACAGCACTCCTCGAACATCCGACAAGTCCTGGAGTTTCCGAATCGCTCCTGCTGAGCCTCCGGGCCAGCCATCACAATCTACCCTCGATCAAACTCACACAGGTGGCGCGGCTTCCCCATTCCACACGCGGACAGCACGCCCACATATACTACGTGCGCCGTGCGTGTCTCTGACTACCACACATTCCTAGCCAGTTGACGCTGGTGTCTTCTTGAGTCGTTTATATCGACAGTAGATTGGTTATCATAATGTTCTGGGTCATCATTGTATATCATTTATAAATGTATATGCTGCTGAGCGTGGCTACGAGACGATGCATTCGCCTGTACAATCTACTAACTTAAATATTAGTGTTTAATCCGGCATGGGGTTTTCTTATGAATGCTTCCGAATATTGCCTTTGTCGAATGATACCCTTAACAAGGAAAGAGAATCGACAACAAACCAACACCGTCAACAACAGCTCAGGAATTCATGCTGACGTCGCAAGCCGAATATAAAGAGATACAGAAAGTGTATGCGGATCTTGAACGGGTAAGTCGGCATGTAAAGGGAAATGAAAATCTAATAGTCACGGGGGACTAGAATGCGGTTGTAGGGTAAGGAGTAGAAGAAAGGGTTATAGGAGAATGTGCGCTTGGTAATAGGAACCAGGAAGAAAGATTAATTGAGTTCTGCGATAAATTACATCTACTAACAGAAAATAATATGTCCAGGAATCACAAGAGGAGGAGAAATGGCTTGGAGATAGAGGAAAATTTCATATATATTACATCATGGGTAGGCAGAGATTCCTAAATCAGATATTTGATTGAAAGGCGTATCCAGGATCAGGTATAGACTCGAATCACAATTTAGCAGTGATGAAGAACTTTAATGAGACTAGTCAGTAAGAATCAACGCTCAAAGAAGATGGATACAAAAGAACTGAGGAATAAAGAGACACGCTTGAAGTTCTCTGAGTATAGATACTACTATAAGGAAAAGTTCAGCAGGTAGTTCAGTTGAAGAGGTATGGCTGTCTCCAAAAACGGCAATTGTAGAAGTTGGAAAGGAAACTGACGGTACATCGAAGGTAACTGAGAAGAAACCGTGGGTGACAGTAGAAACACTTCGGCTGATCAGTTTATCGATGAAAGAAGGAACTACAAAAATATTCAGGGAAATTCAGGAATACAGAAACACAAACCTCTTAGGAATGGAATAAATAGGAAGTGCAGGAAAGCTAAGACGAAATGGATGCACGAAAAATGTGAAGTCGAAAACAAAATGATTGTGGAAGGCCGGGCTCAGCATATAAGAAAGTCGGAACAGCCTTCGCTGAAACTAAAAGCAGGAGCAGTAACATTAAGAGTGCAATTTATTCCTCCAAATGAATACATAAAATTCTATGAAATACCCACTTTCACAAACCTAATCACAATATTCCTTAGGAGATGAAACTGATGGGATTCAGAAGTGGTAAATCTATCGAACAGGATGGGTTTCGCACTTAAGATTCGTCGATTTTCGCGTCCCCTAATTTTCTTCCACGTATTCCTGAAAACTTGGATAACGGTCTGGTGACAGTCGGGACTGCTGGGGCCTGTGGGCCAGGAATCACGATGAGGAAACAGCTGGGAAGAATGTTGCTTGGAAAAGAATGTGCGATATTTATGCTGGTAATAATTGGTATCTGGCATTTAGTAACTAGAAGCTACAAACTTGCCCAGATATCCGACCGCGTTAATGCACCACTTCAGGGATTCGAGGAGGTGAACCTGTCACAGATCGAATCCCCCTAGTGGATTAACGACAAGCGCTCGTTAGCCAGTGATACTATAGGTGGCTTTTACGCGGTTTTCCGCAGACATCTAGGTAAATACTGGGCTGTAACTTCTGTCCCACGTCAGATAGTACTACAAAAATGTTTGGAAGAAAGTTATCGCACTCAAACATGAACAGTACACAACAAGCAGACAGATCTGCTGCACAGACTCTGTCCCACGGGGAGCGATGGCGTTAGGGAGGGAATCCGGTCGCTAGCAGTCACCCATATAACAATACGTACGTAGGAAACTAGTAAAAGCAAAAGTGAAGGAGAAAAACCAGGTGATACATATTACTTCTGTGGGAAGGGAATGAGCTGGAGCCTTCACTTCTGATGGGACGAGGGTGCTACATTAGAGCCAATAAGATGGTTTGCTCTCTGTAATTACTTTATGCCTTGTGACGTGGAGATTGATGAAACGGAACTGCAAAAAAGTTGTTAAGCGTTGGAAAACAAAAGGCAGGCGGAAAGTGCAGATACAACATATGCAACAGATCAAAGTGGGCAAGGATTGGTGATAGAATAAGGCTTATCCTCTAGATTATATTCTTATTTATTTCCAACCGGAGTAGAATTGGGGCATGTACCCATCCTCAGCGGCACTTGCGCTACAGCGTACATTTACCTCAGGTGAATAGTGTTCCATATCAGTTTTTTTTATGATTCAACATACAAGCTACGTGTACTGCTTTTAGGATATGCGAACGACTTTTGCCAATAATTTACCTATTATTACCTCAGCATATACCAGTGATATTCAGCACATACAGAAGAGTCATAATTCGTGCACACCATTTGACAGAAATTATTTACTCAGAGATGTCATTATATGGAGTCTCAACCTGACAACGAACATGATTGATGCACTCAAATCAACGTCCAACAGCACAGCTTTGTCATAATTGTCCGCTACTAATCCAGTTGATACAAACGTTCTGGTAAATGCGATAAATTGTTAAACGAGTTGGCGGCCATCTGTATGGTAATCATTCTCCAAACCTTCGTCACACTTCTGTCGCCGACTGCACAACGTTCGTTAAGCTATCTCCATTCTTCTCCGTTCAAATGTCTTTCTTCTGTGGGTATTAACCACATGGAATAAAAAACGGTAAATTAAGATTGTTTATATTATCTTGACTCGCACTGTAGATTTGGTTAACGTTTAATTGTCAAATTTGATGCACTTTACATCCAAAGGTAATTATTAACTTGACTGATCTCAGACAATACAAATTAGTTTATATATTACATTATTTTTGTTAACATAATATCATATAAAAGAATGTATTGCTACAATAGACACTTACAACAACATCGGTGAAATTTTCGACAATTTTTTGTTGTTTAATACTGTCTCTTCGTTGGAAACATTGACAGGATGTTTTGTCAAGTGTGTGAAACTTCGTATTTTATCTAAAGTAGTTAGTTTGCTACGTTTTCCATCAGTTGCTGGTACTACCAGGCATTGTTTTATGTCACTAGCTGAATGCTTTTGCGTTTTTAGATGTAAAATAAATAAAGATAGCAGAGGTTGAAAACACCGCTTCAGTTGTAAATTAGTTTATTTTGACACGACCGGTTTCGGACTGTTAAGAACCCATCCTCAGGTCTCATAGCTGTGCTGTGGTCCCCGATCACCGTGTGAACGAGGCGTGGTGTGCTTCCTATGAGCGGAGAAGAGGGAGAACAGGGAGATAGGTTTCTGTCAGTGGCGTTCACATCTTCTATGGATATTGTTTTCATTTCTTCGTACCTTTGCAATGTATGTTATCTCAAGGCTATTCCACTTTAACTTATAGACTCCGCAGTGAGTGAATTTATAGCATTGTTCCATGGAATGACAACTTCGTGTTCTGGTGTGTGTTCTGATGTTTATTCTCAGCTTGCACATTTCAAATGAGCGTATGATATCGTTTGATAACCTCCTCACTACGAAAATCATCGTAGTTTTTGTGAAATAAACACTAACAATGTAATAGTAACTGATGAAGGGAATACTGTGGAGGCATGTTTAAAATAGTCTGCATAAAAAGAATCGAGTGTCCAACAAAAATAACGTGATTTGTACAAAAGGACATCCAGCTACTTGGTGTCTGTCCAAATTAAAAATCTCTAAATAGCAAAGAACATTTACTTGACAAAACAGAAAGAAACATATTGCAACATGATGAACCCATCTGCAAATAAACTGCAGTTACTGCCAAGAATTCATAAAGACAGTAACCCTTTCAATCCAACAATAAACTGCAAAGTAGTTCTTTATTCTGACTAAGACAAAGGTGTTATGTCCTAGCCAGTAATGCCACCCGAGCCCGCTGCCAAAAGATTGGCAGCATCAAAGTCCGGACGCCGTCCGCATAAGCAGCGCCAGCGAGACAGCAAATCGCGGCAAGTCTGCGCGCGCCACCGCTGGCTTCTGGCTTCTTAAGCGCTGGAGTCGCGAGCGCTAACACAGTTCTGTATTCGCCGCTCAGTTGTCTACTCGCCACCGAATTGGGTACTTGCTAGTGAGTTGTGTCTTCATCGCAGCAGAGTTGTTGTTTGTCGTCAGCCGACGCTGACCTAGCCGCTCCGACTCGAACTAGACAGATTTCTGTAGACACCGAGTTCACTACTGTGTTTCTGTATCTTCGTGAATAAAGATAAGTACCGACTTTTATTTAATCTGAGTGTTTGGGCTTTCATCTTTCTGTTCACTGTTCCAGCGGACCGGTCGGCCCGCTATTAAAAGTATGGCGGTGACTTCGTAAGCCATTTCTACAGCCAAGTGTTTGTCGCTACGAACACCGCCACAAAAAAAGGTAATTTACATACTTGCTCAGGATTGTACATATGGAAATCAGTATACAGTGAATAGTTCTAGTGGAGTGATACAACAAATTACAGACATCGATATCCCATCCGATTTAAAACATATTTTGTTAGATAAAATCAACATGTACACCAACTGAATAGTTAATGAGACCAATGAGATTGCCTAACAGAAGGTTCCCATACGTCGAACGTCGAACGCTGTAGTTGTGGGGGAATTTTATTACGCTACTAAAACTGCAACTCTCCTAAAACCATTCCAAGTTCAGTAACCAAATTTTGTTCTAGAATGCGGTTTAGTAATGGGAAACCAGCTTGCTGGAATACTCGCTAATATTTTACTGCAACATACTGAGAACCAGTTCCCTTATAGCCATCCTAAATGGAGTAATAAAATCCGTTACCTGTACAAATAGGTAGATGATACACTCCTGTTACAAGACCGATCAGAAACGTAAATAGAGATGTTCCACAGAATGGAATAAATAACACAAAAATATAATCAGTACGGAAAGAATAGATCGATACTCATCACATGAGGAGGCGCTGGGTCACTAAGAGGCTCAATCAAAAAGACAGCTGAAGTATTGAGCGTTATAACAATATTCCTCTTCGGAAATAGATAACACACACGTTCACTCAAGCACAACTCTCATAAAAATGGCCACTGTTTCTGGACGCTGGAGCCCGACTTATCATGAGTCAGGCTCCAGTGCCCACCGGCAGTGACCAGGTCTGCGTGAGTTTTTCTTGTGGGAATATCTGTTTGTTTTCTTTTTCTGAAGGAGCACTGTCTTAAAGCCCAGTATTTAGGCTGTTTTTTCGTTGTGCCTGTCTGCAGTTCAATGATTCCTTTATGTGGTGAGCGGCCATACACTCGTCCTACATTGCTGTTATTCCAGTATTTGATTTCACACAAATAATATTTATAATCGTGCATGAACACCATAGTAAAATAAACTTTCTAGGTATAACTTAAATAACAAAGTATTAGCAGAAAATGATGGCTACGATCCAACGTTGGCCAACAAAATTTGTATTAAGAAGCTACACGTAAATGGAAACAAAATTAGGGTCAGCATTACGCTAACAAGAAAACATAACAAAATAGCCCATTTCACTGCCAAACCACACTGGCAAAAAATTTCATATAAAATATAAGTTGCTAAACTTGTATATGAGAGAAATGGAGTATGAATTTCGATTGTGCCACGTGATTTAGGTTTTCTTGGCTTACCTTGAAGACTGCCGACACTACTCCTTCAAGTCGAAATCGCCACTTCCATCTAGAACTGATTTAGTGCGCCGTCGACAACGTTCCCGGTTATGTTAAAAAATTGCCTCTTGACTTTTCTTCTTTTCAGTCTTATTTATTTTCATTTCTTTACTTACTTTACTCAGAATATTTTAAATATTTCAGGCTCTGTATGTGGTGTAACGAAGACTCACTAAAGACACTCATAACAGTAGATTTTGCAATGTGCTTGATGGGTGGTTTTTACGAAACAATAGTAGCACTTGTAGTAATTAATAAACATATTACAGGGAAGTCAGTCTTATTCGTTCTGTTAAGAGAACATAAGAACTTATTCGGTCAAACAAACAGAACTTACCTACTTCTCATACTCAACAATTTATGAATGATTCGAATTGTCTTAGTTTTCACTATTTGCGGTTTGTAGGGAAGCGGTAACTATACTGGACTGCAGGTTTATGTTTTGTTTAGCGATTTCACATGTCGAAAAATAGTGATCATCCCTGTGGTTACTCCATTATTGCCGCAATGGTTTTTGAAAACATACGTTAAGGAAAACTCATTTGTCATGAATGTGCTATCTCTAGGCTGAGTTTAGTCTGTTAATCATTTCTGTGTCGATAATTTAAGATTTGTTCTCTCTGTAATGCAAGCAACTTTCTTATTGTAACTGGGGACATGTTTTCTTTTATCACAGGTACTGATGGTGTCCTGTAGTGCTATCCGATATTGAAATGGCAAATGGGAGGGACTTGTTAAGATCTGTATCACGATACCACGCCATCTGCAGGGTTTTCTAGCTGACGCCGTTCACAGTGGACACTGAGAGGTGTGAGCTACAGAGGACAGGTGCTGGTACACTGTACGCAGCGGCTGCTCTCGTAATGAGCCTGACACTGACAGCGCTTATGATAAACTGGATGCAAGCTATGAACGCGATGAAAAAGGATTCCATCACCTTTGTGTAGTCTGTTGCCTATGTGATGACATCCTACGCCACCACGGTGACGGCGGTCGCCGCAGACCTGTTTCGAAATACTCGTAAGTACCAGAGGATACTCATTCTATTGTCTTACCGGGACAGCGACATCTTGCAGTGGCGCCATTTCTCCAGCGCGGCTGTGAGGATCTGCTGTGAAGTGGTGTACGCAGGCTCTCTCGCGCTACGTGTAGCTGCTGTGACGTCAGTATATCTGATGGAAGGGATGAAATGGACGTATACGTTATCACTGTTCTCAAGTGGTATTCTACCTACAGCTGTTTGCAGGTATGTGGGGCTCGTTCTTCTTGTGAGGAGTGACTTACACCAGCTCAACCAGTGTCTGAGAGCTACAGCCCAAGTGAGATGCCAGCGGCGACCACTTGCAGATCGCTACCGCAAGCTGAGGAGAGTCTACTCCGCCCTGTGCAACCGGTCCCAGGAGGTTTTTTCAGCCCAAGAGATAGTCTTAGTCTTATTAATGGTGACTGCACTGTGCAGTGTAACTTGGAATGCAGTTGCCGCAGTCTTAACACATCAGCAGAAACAGCTATGGCGATACACATGTTGTTTCTGTCGTGGCAGTCGTCACAGGTGTTAATGGTGACAGTGGCCTCGCACGCGCTGTCCGTGGAGGCGGCGCTAACAGCTCCTGTCCTCTGCCGGCTACTCCTGGGTTCGACTCTCCGCAGCTCAGAAACGTCAGAGCTGCGCCACATCTGTCGCCTGGTCCGCAGCCAGAGTCCCACTCATCAACTTTGCGGCGTCGTTTCCTTGGATTTGCAGATGTTGATTGCCTCCTTGTCTTTCATTACAACTTGTACTGTGATTCTGTTAACTTTCTGGGAAGCGTTCTGAAAAAAATAGAAGGATAGCCTGCTAAATATTGTTACAGCACTATTGATGAACAGGGACTCTTCTGCACTAAAATTCTATAACTGTGTTGCTATGATTAAGAGCTATTAAGAGTCCGCAGCATTTTAAGAGATGAGACCATTCTTCTTCAAAGTGTTTCCTTGTTTAGCATTATACTTGTACAGCACAGCGGAGGGGTGCGAAGACGGACGTGTTCAAGTCTATTGTGCAGTGTATCTAGTTACAGTGTCTAGTTTCGCTCAAAATCACCAGGAAATCTCCCATCGATTGAAATAGGAAACAAATTAAAATTGCTGCACTTTCCACACTGCGTTACATATTCACACAATTGGTAATTATTAATAGCACGAGTGAAATGAATTACTTAAAAGCATAAATCGCACGAATTTTTAATTCTTGAAACACACATGAAGTTATTTCACATAAAAGAAAGAGAAAAGTTCAGGAACAACAACTGGAATTTTTTAGTGGGGACAGAAGCTGTGTTCCTCAGGAGGAGGCGGAAGGTTGACAAAGAATTTCAGATGCGACACGGAGCCACAGTAACCAACAACAGGACGCGGCAACAGAAGAAGACCAGAAACATTAGCTGACGCGGGTGGATGTAAACGGTGTTTCATCACTGTATTCAACTGGACGACAAACATGATTTATTGTAGCTGAAGAAACGTACCGCATCAAAAGTTACACTAGTGTTAATCTCGGACATTAGCGTGACTTGCATTGTTACATAGCGAAGTCGCGGCACTACAGCCTTGAACACCACGACAGTCTGGAGAAACCATCATAAAACGTAATCAAGCATCAATGAAATGGAATCCATATCGGAATCTTAATCACATTTATTACTTCCCTTGACACAAACAGGTATATCTCAAGCAACCCGAGTGAATCACATTTCTTTTACACCATATGGACATACATATTTTCTTTCTGCTGGCCAAGTTCTTCAAACAACTCTCACACCAAGTCCATCGATAGTAATAGATCTAAAAACACAGACACGGGCAGAACAAGAGTAGAAAGCAACATATAAAATGAAAGACAAAATATGCACTGCCTTGGCAGGAAAGACCTTGAACTTTTTACACTCATCACAGACACAGTCAGTATAAGCCGCTGAGCACTAAGATGGTAACCTCACTACACATTACATTCACTTTAATGCTCACAGTGTACCCACTCTGGCTCAAATATCGAACAAACGAAACATCTGTCACATCATATACTCATCTTTACAGACCAGGACACAACAATTGCAAATCATAACTCACTTTTCAGTATACTAGGACAGAACTATCTCGTCATTTGGAACACAGTAGAATTATAAAGCCATAACACAAACGTCTGCAAAATATAAATATCCACAACATATCAGATTGTGCCCACACTTATCTTGCATACGAATTGCTCTCTATCAAAGACGAATGTTACTCATTCAAGGGAACTATCATCAAGTAAAATATCTAGTAAAGGCTAAACATAACTGGCATAAATCCACCTTTATATCATGCACAGCGTGTACTGAACCTCACTAGGTAGATAACATCCACTCACAATCACACGTCACAGTTACAGACTCACAACAAACAAACGAAAATTTCTAAGTAGTATCATCTCATTATATCATACATTATTCTGATAAACCCAATATCACTACATCAAAATATTCATAACAATGATATGATGAAAATGGACGTTAATCAAATACAGACCTGACACTCCAACAAGAAACTGCACAGTGCATGCAGAAAATTACATCATTAATGAATAAAACAAGAATAAGACGGTATTATGTATCTATGTGAGACATGGTAATCACATCTCTAATTAAATCATCATGTGTAAGAGCACTTCAAACTGCTTCACTCGTCCCCATAATCAAGAAAAGCACCATAAATTGTCTCACCAATAGTACTCCTCAAGAACATTAAATTTCTCATCACATTTGCAACTATAATAATAATAGTCATACTGTGCAACAGCAAATCATTCAAATCCGATGACACCTGGAATATCCAGAAGATAATCCATCCAAGCACTAACCAAGCCTGACATTCTTTAACTTTGTTTAATCTGCGAGATCCAATGTGGCAAGCCCATTGGCTATATCACCACTCACACAGAAGAAATTATCTAGACACCTGGCTAATGCCTCAGTCATGAAAAAGAAAATCTATGAAACGTGAAAATATACTGAAAAGAGAACACGTGGAATGGTCTCGATAGGCAAAGAAACTTAACTGGCACATAAGTAAAATACTAGATATTTTACACTAGATACCGTAACATCAGAAAATATGGTAGCTTCACACAACCACAAAGTAAGATTTGCACTTGACACTATATAAATTCTATATGTTCCTATATGTTCTAAGACTAGTGTTTAGCTTCTGATTGATACTGCGGTCATTAGAGATAGTTATGAATTTTTTTTCCTGAAATGTAGCACATACTTATTTCTGTTACTGGATGTTTTGTTGTTTATATCCTTTGTTGGGGCAGCATTCACAAAACCACGGCAGGTGTGAAGTAATTTCTTCTCTCTAAACTTCAGTTTGCTATCTCATTATTTAATAACACAGTCCAACGATGGAAAAACCTTTATTGCTGAAAATACCTTACTCTTATGCTTTTAGGGTGGGAAATCTTAATAAGATACTTAAAGAAACTGTTGTTGTTGTGGTCTTCAGTCCTGAGACTGATTTGATGCAGCTCTCCATGCTACTCTATCCTGTGCAAGCTTCTTCATCTTCCAGTACGTACTGCAGCCTACATCCTTCCAGGCGCTTCAGTCAAGAACCACGCTGCTGCTACGGTCGCAGGTTCGAATCCTGCCTCGGGCATGGATGTGTGTGATGTCCTTAGGTTAGTTAGGTTTAAGTAGTTCTGAGTCTAGGGGACTGATGACCTTAGATGTTAAGTCCCATAGTGCTTTTAGCCATTTGAACCTACATCCTTCTGAATCTGCTTAGTGTATTCATCTCTTGGTCTCCCTGTACGATTTTTACCCTCCACGCTGCCCTCCAATACTATATTGATGAACCCTTGATGCCTCAGAACATGTCCTACCAACCGAGTTTTGTCAGGACTGGCTCTCCCAAGGCCGTCAGTAGTTCTACTGGAATGTTGTCTATTCCTGTGGCCTTGTTTCGACTTAGGTCTTTCAGTGCTCTATCAAACTCTTCACGCAGTATCGTATCTCCCATTTCATCTTCATCTACATCCTCTTCCCTTTCTATAACATTGCCCTCGGGTACATCGCCCTGGTATAGACCCTCTATATACTCCTTTCACCTTTCTGCCTTCCCTTCTTTGCTTAGAACTGGGTTTCCGTTTGAGCTCTTGATATTCATACAGGTGGTTCTCTTTTCTCCAAAGGTCTATTTAGTTTTCCTGTAGGCAGTATCTATCTTACCCCCAGTGAGATAAGCCTCTACATCCTTACATTTGTCTCCTAGCCATCGCTGCTTAGCCGTTTTGCACTTCCTGTCGGTCTCATTTTTGAGTCGTTTGTATTCCTTTTTGCCTGCTTCATTTACTGCATTTTTATATTTTCTCCTATCATCAATTAAATTCAATATTTCTTCTGTCATCCAAGGATTTCTACTAGCCCTCGTCTTTTTACCTACTTGATCCTCTGCTGCCTTCACTACTTCATCCCTCAAAGCTACCCATTCTTCTTATACTGTATTTCTTTCCCCCATTCTTGTCAATTGTTATGCTCTCCCTGAAACTTTGTACAACCTGTGGTTTAGTCAGTTTATCCAGGTCCCATCTCCTTAGATTCCCAACTTTTTTCAGTTTCTTCAGTTTTAATCTACAGTTCATAACCAATAGATTGTGGTCACAGTCCACATCTGCCTCCTGGAAATGCCTTACAATTTAAAACCTGGTTCGTAAATCTCTGTCTGACCATTATATAATCTATCTGAAACCAGTCAGTTGTATACATTGAAGAAGCCTGGAGATACTGACAAAAAAACTGTATCCCCCACCATTTCTTCATCCTTTACAGTTAAATTTATAAAGCAAAGCGATTTTTTAAAGAATTTGACAGCTTTTATATAGTTAAAATAATTTAAAAATGAGGTGTAATGTATGTAGATGACGTTGATAACACTGCCGCAAAACATTTTCTGGGGAAAAAAGGCCGATTCTATTTTTATGTTAACAGATGGTGTTTTGTTTACTGTCTACCTAACCTCACTTTACTGTTTCCTGTACATGTGCTCAGTGCAATATCTAATTGCGCTTGTAAAAGCTCTGCTGACAGTTGTTGTTATATTCATGGTGAATTTTGATTAAAAAACACAGAAGAAACATTACAGACTTTGTGAGAAAGGTTTATCTATCATTCTTTGGATATAAACTTGGGGACGAAGTCAAATCTTGGGTGCTGTACAAGGTATGTTATCTGTGAGTTGAAGATCGGAGAAAATGCCACAAAAAGGAGAAGAAAGCCTTTATATTTGCTGTTCCCATGATGTGGAGGGAGCAAAGAAATGATTCCGATGATTGCTACTTTTGCAGTGTTGATATTACTGGTCATAATTCGAAAAACAAGAAGGTATTAAGCTATCCTAACCTTCCGTATGCCATCCAACAAGTAGGGCATGGTGCAGATTGGCCAGTTCCCGAACCACCATATGATGTAAATTTTATTCCAACAGAAGTATTTTCTGATGAACAATCTGATTTAGATGAAACAGGTGATGATGAATTCCATTGTAATACAGAAAATCTACAGCCCAAATTGTTCACTCAGACCGAGCTTAACAATTTGTTTAGGGATCTGTGCTTAATGAAAGAAAAAGCTGTAATGCTTGGCTCTTGATTAAAAGAAAAGAACTTATTGGCAGTTGGAACCAGCATGTACATGTATATATAGAGAGAGAGCAGCAATTTTCCAATTTTTTTTTAACAAGAATGTGAATTAGAGTACTGCTCAGACATTCCCGGTTTATTGAATGAGTTTGGTATTGAATACAAAAATGAAGACTGAAGGCTTTATTCATCTCAAACTAGTTTAAAGTCTGTTTTATTACGCATTGGTAACATGTATGCATCTGTACCTGTTGGAGATTCTATACATATGAAAGAAAGCTATGAAAACCTAGAAATAGTGCTAAATAAGACAGGATATTCTGCTAATGGTTGGATGATAACAGGCGATCTAAAAGTAATACGCATGTTCCTTGGTCAGAAAGGTGGCTTTACCAAATTTCCCCATTTACCATGTAACTTCGAATTTTTGTACTATATAATAAAAAGTATATTGCTCGAAAACTATAGGTGATACAAAAAAACTAAGGCTATATTTGGATTCAGCTCATAAAAATCTATCAAGAGCAGCTATCAAAGTAAAAAGCAGTTTTTCAAAAAAGTTTTCGTTGGCCTGTGTAATAGTTTCCCTTCAACAAGGCCCATGACAGGCTTTGTGCCAAGTTCATCACGTTCTTACACTACCACAATGACCCCTAACTCCTGTTGTACACTTACTTTAAATAATTCTAACATAGATTCATCTCTCAATGCTGGTTTTATATGTACTGTGTGGTCAGCAGGTGCATCCACCAGCTCCACCTGACCCGCTCTGAGCTCAGTCACAAACACTGGCTTGCACTGGGCTATCCGAGCTCTGCTTACCACTGACAAGCAGTTGGGCTACAGCAGTAGCCAGTTCATCAGCCTTGTATTTTTCCTGAAATACTATTTTCTCTCATCTGACCACTCAGTATAGCTACAAGTTCCTCTCGCACTAAAGCAAACGAACACAAGTAGAAAGCGTAAAATATCGCAGTACACATTTATTACTTCAGTTCTATTACCCAAAACCACGGTTTCATGAAATCAACCGAACCTATTAATACGTCAGGCTTCATAAATAATGATTTATCTACACACAAATAATGGCACCAGAAAAGAACAGGACAGTAGTTTAGTTTAGCAATAAGCAATGGAACTGCACTTGGCCACATGTTAATGTAACATTTCTCTTAGTGTGTACTCAATGGACTCTATTAACATCGTGAGAACAGGAGTGCATATACGTGTGTATCAGTTATTGTGTCAGTATTTAACAAGCAGTATAGAAAAAAATAAAGATTCACTGTCATGAGAAGTTGTGTATCGATAGAATTAAAATACACGACTATAACAGTTATTCACTCGAGTATATTGCAGAATATATAAATTACTGTTCATTAACCGAGACCAACTTAAAATGAAGTTTAAAGATCGACTGAAAAAAGAAAGTACCGTCACAGCAACGGCACATTTTAAAATATGCATTGCATTGAATGAAAGGGGCACATGCTGTGTCATCTTTTCGCAGAAATTGTTGTTCTTGTAGGTACAGAACCCCTATATTTCCGAATATTATTACACATGTTTAGTGGATTAAAATAGTTGTTTAGAAGTAGACGGACACGTACGCTGGAGTTTGCAATCTTCGGAATATTTGTTCGAATTCATCGTACGAAGCAAAATAAGTGAATAACAATGTTAATGGTCAGTTCAGCAAACTTGTAACGCGGAGTGTAATCCACGTAAATAAATCGCCAACTGCAGAGACAAAGAAGAAAAAAATTAAAAGCCTATGTATGAAAGAAGAAGTAATCGTGTTACTAATAATCAGTTCAAAAGTCTTCAAGTAATTAAATTATATTACAATAGTTCCCTCAGAGCAGGACTATAATAGGTTGTAGAAACTTTCTTTGTGTTATTGTATGGTTTTGACTCACACTGGAAATATTGAATGGAAGACAAAAATAACAGGTGGTGTATAATTAAAGTCTAGCTACCTACAGACGCCCACTGTGAACTGTAATTATCGTATGGCAGCGAAACGTCATAGATACGAGGGTTGGAACATTCATAGTGGCAAGTATTTGTTTACAACTCGTACAAAATAGATGCGTGTTTCAAAGTTTTACTCACCTTCAAAATGGTCACCAGCGTTGTATATAACCCGTTGACAGCGATGTGGAAGTCGTAGGATACTCTTAGCAGTGCCAGTTGTGTTGACAGTTCGAGCGGCGCGGTCTGTTGCCCGACGAATTTGTAGCAGTTCTGAAGCGAATGCCTTGAAGTGTTTCCTTCAGTTCAGAAATCGAGTTGAACTTACGAGGGCTTAAGTCAGGGGAGTGCAGTAGGTGGTATAGCACTTAGCAGCACCATTAGTCAAAGAAATCAGTAACAGCTTTCACTGTATGTGCTTTAGCATTGTCGTGCAAAATGATGTCAAGCCCTGTAGAAAGTGTTATCACTTTGTCTCTATGCTGTTCATTTTTGGAACACAACCTACGACCAGTTTAGTGGATGTGGTAAAAGAAATATATGATCAATTATGTTTTCAAATAATAACTAAACTGACATCTAAAATACGTAATAAAATGTTGGAGAGATTTCTACCAAGTTTTCTGCTGACATACGAACTAAATGTGATCAATTGTCCACTAAATTATCGGCGAAATTTCCACAAAGCATGAAGAGTCTTGTAATGATATTTCTACACAAATAGTGGATTTATCGGCGGGCGTATCAGAATTAAGATTAAAGTGTAATACCCCGATAACCGATGTTACAAATTTATCGCTGCAACAAACGATATGTTGTTCTGACAAAATGAAATGAATGCTGAAGTAACTACACTGAAAGATGTAATCAGTGATTGTCTGATAAATGAAATGATTGTCTGAAGAGATCAAACGTAATGGTACGACTGTGCGTAAATTAAATCTTAAAGTAGAAAAATTTACTAGTGAACAACAGGATAATGTTAAACTGCAATTACAATCACAGCTACTCAGCTATGATAAAGGTAATTCTGAGTGGCATCCAAACAAAGATAAGTTTGTAAATGGACGTTTAGATTCTGAACTGTCACACGTAGTTCGGCAGTATGTGAATGAGCGATTGTCACAAGGAGGCAGTCCAGCCAAGGTCCTTAACTGAGAAAGTAAACAATTAAATGTCTTAGCGGATAGAGACTTCCCACAGTGGCGAGAGAATTACAGGTCACAAGTCGAAGAAATGCAACAGGAATTACCCAACGTCAAGCAATGTGTAAATAGTTTGTCGCATATTAGAACTAGAGCAGACGGCAGCTCTAGCCTTGTGCCTTAGGGCATGAGCTAAATCATAGTGGTATGTCTCCTATCGATGAGTTGTATGGTATGCGGATAACGCTTTAATTATCGTCTGTCCTACTGGATGAAGGCTTAATCAAACATAGGCAGTTTCAAACATTCATTCCTGAGAAAAAGTGTTTATGCGGTTGTATAGATTAAGGATTTTCAATGTGTACTGCCCAGGTCATTTACGGACACACAGAACATACATTACCTTACAGGTTTCATACTGGAGGAAGACATCCCTTGGGCCACAACAACACCTGACAATTGACAAGATTATGCTCAGTTTGAGCAGGCATTTCTACAGGGTGTTTCAAAAATGACCGGTATATTTGAAACAGCAATAAAAACTAAACGAGCAGCGATAGAAATACACCGTTTGTTGCAATATGCTTGGGACAACAGTACATTTTCAGGCGGACAAACTTTGGAAATTACAGTAGTTACAATTTTCAACAACAGATGGCGCTGCAAGTGATGTGAAAGATATAGACGACAACGCAGTCTGTGGGTGCGCCATTCTGTACGTCGTCTTTCTGCTGTAAGCGTGTGCTGTTCACAACGTGCAAGTGTGCTGTAGACAACATGGTTTATTCCTTAGAACAGAGGATTTTTCTGGTGTTGGAATTCCACCGCCTAGAACACAGTGTTGTTGCAACAAGACGAAGTTTTCAACGGAGGTTTAATGTAACCAAAGGACCGAAAAGCGATTCAATAAAGGATCTGTTTGAAAAATTTCAACGGACTGGGAACGTGACGGATGAACGTGCTGGAAAGGTAGGGCGACCGCGTACGGCAACCACAGAGGGCAACGCGCAGCTAGTGCAGCAGGTGATCCAACAGCGGCCTCGGGTTTCCGTTCGCCGTGTTGCAGCTGCGGTCCAAATGACGCCAACGTCCACGTATCGTCTCATGCGCCAGAGTTTACACTTCTATCCATACAAAATTCAAACGCGGCAACCCCTCAGCGCCGCTTCCATTGCTGCACGAGAGACATTTGCTAACGATATAGTGCACAGGATTGATGACGGCGATATGCATGTCGGCAGCATTTGGTTTACTGACTAAGCTTATTTTTACCTGGACGGCTTCGTCAATAAACAGAACTGGCGCATATGGGGAACCGAAAAGCCCCATGTTGCAGTCCCATCGTCCCTGCATCCTCAAAAGGTACGGGTCTGGGCCGCCATTTCTTCCAAAGGAATCATTGGCCCATTTTTCAGATCCGAAACGATTACTGCATCACGCTATCTGGACATTCTTCGTGAATTTGTGCCGGTACAAACTGCCTTAGACGACACTGCGAACACCTCGTTGTTTATGCAAGATGGTGCCCGGCCACATCGCACGGCCGACGTCTTTCATTTCCTGAATGAATATTTCGATGATCATGTGATTGCTTTGGGCTATCCGAAACATACAGGAGGCGGCGTGGATTGGCCTCCCTATTCGCCAGACATGAACCCCTGTAACTTCTTTCTGTGGGGACACTTGAAAGACCAAGTGTACCGCCAGAATCCAGAAACAATTGAACAGCTGAAGCAGTACATCTCATCTTCATGTGAAGCCATTCCGCCAGACACGTTGTCAAAGGTTTCGGGTAATTTGATTCAGAGACTACGCCATATTATTGCTACGCATGGTGGATATGTGGAAAATATCGTACTATAGAGTTTCCCAGACCGCAGCGCCATCTGTTGTTGAAAATTGTAACTACTGTAATTTCGAAAGTTTGTCTGCCTGAAAATGTACTGTTGTCCCAAGCATATTGCAACAAACGGTGTATTTCTATCGCTGCTCGTTTAGTTTTTATTGCCGTTTCAAATATACCGGTCATTTTTGAAACACCCTGTAGCAAAATATTTGTCTATTTCTGTGCAAGAGAGACTTACGAATGTCTTTAGCAGAGAGCCCTTTAACAGCAAACAGGGCAGACTCCATAAATATTCCGAAAATTATATAAACAAGACCAGGTACTGGGACGACTTTTATGGATTTCCTTGGCCTGATACAAGAAGAGTCGAGAGCGGACAGCCACCGGAACGATGGTGCGGCTCAAGCTTCGCCATCGTAGACACAGTTGCGTCACCACAGACAACAGAGTACATTGAGTGGCACAGTCGAGCCCGTCTCATATGCAAAATTCGCTGTAAACAGATACAGGCCCGCCAAGGAATAGTAAAAGAAAACGATGTGACACTCGATGCTCTGTGGCTTATTATGGGTATGGAACTGGGGACTGGCTGAATTATCGTAATAACCTTGACAACAATTAAAACAACCCTAGGTGTATTTCCGCTACAGGAATTGATGAGCAACACTAAATACTCGATAAATATGATAGACATGAGATGTAGGAGTCAACGGTGGAACATATATTTACCGTTAAAGAAGACTGGCGGAATAGACATCTGACTGTAAACATAAATGTAGTGCAAACGAACCACATTTCTCAGACACTGGGTCAACAACCTAGACACGGTTACATTAAGCCTTCAAATGCAGACCATGGGTTGGTTCTGGAGGCATCGTAGGAAATACACTTAAGCTGCTAGATTATAATGACGATAATGATATCAGGGAAGAATTAGTAATCAGTCACTTTAAAAGTCATGTGCAAAGCAAAGAAATTGCACTGGTTACTGCACATGCGCTAGTAGGAAATATTGCAGCTGATACAGGGACAATGGTAAATATTAGCTCCATCAGTTTGAGTAATAACCCTCTCAAGAACTATGGACTTCTGGATGCTATTGGGGTTAAGTCACAGTATTTCAGCATCTAGGCACTACTAGAAGTAACGTTAGGAAATTGAGTAATATTATGCCTGTTCTTAATCACATATGGACTAATAGTCAAGTTTATTTCGGTCCCAGACGTTTTACATGTGAAGAACGCGGTAATAACCTTCTCCATGGGTAAATGCCATTTGAACGTCGACAACCTAAGAATCCAACAGATCTTGAAAAAGGCAAAAGTAAACCCTCGTAAGTACTGCCAAGAGATAAAAGTTGAATTAATTTAACCCAAAAGAGCACCACGTCTTCACACAGTGGTCAAGTTGATGATACAGGGAGTCAATTAAGTAATTCACTCTATCACTGTTGCCTCACGCATTGAGTTAGTAAGCTTAGTGCTGAAACATGTACACATATTTAGTGAGTAACCGGGTTTCAAAACCACTTACCAATATCGCATCAGTGTCCATTCGGAAGAGATTTGTTGCTACAGTACATATCCCATTCCATTGTCAAAGAAAACAGCAACTAGTAATGGAATGAAACACATGCTGTGCGGTACATAACGGAGCCACCAATTGCACCACAGAGTCCGTTGTTAGAGTTGCGAAACCTGAGGGCAATGTTCGTTTGCTTTAGGATGTGAGGCCAATTAACGAAACTATCTTTCCTGTACAAAATCATACACAGATACTGCAAGAGGAATTACACAATTTTTTGGAATTACATTCGTCACTAGTACTGGTTTCCGAAGTTTCTACAAGGAGATAGGACCAACCTAAGAATACAGGAAACACACGGCCATTATTTACGTTGGTAGAAGCTATCAGTTGTGTGTGCTGCCACTTGGCTTACATGTAAGCGCAGAAGTAATCGTAACTGCACTGCGCACAATATTGGATCCTGAACTACTTGACCAAACACAGACGGGAGAAGAAGATACACAGTCACCCGAAAAGACACAACACAAGTTTTCAAAGGCAGAAGTAACAGCTAAGTTACAAATATCAGAATTTGTCAGCGAAAAGATTAAATTTCTTGATGATGTTATTACCTCAACTAGAATTACACCTGGCTGTCATAAAAATCAATGCCACCAACAATTTTCCGTATCCAACTATTAAGATGCAACTTGAAAGACCCTTGGCTTTATTCTAGTATTTCAGTAGATTTGTATGTGATAAGCTTTTGAATAGTTCAAACTTACTAGCTCTTTCAAACAAAAACGCGCTATGGATATAGACGACTGATTGTGTGATCCACTAAGAAAAGTTAAAAGAAGCCTTAGCAAATTACTATATTCTGCATAAATCAGATTTCTGTCTAGTTACTGACATACGAAGTCACATGTGATACCCACTCTACAGAGAGAGGTGCTTTGGAATCCACTGTTTTGGTGGATGGTGGAGCTCCATCTCACACTGGTCATGAGGTCAATCGGTTGCACAGCAACACATCTGGAGCAAACAAAATCATTGGCTGATCGTTCCAAATTGTGTGACCACAAGATAACCAGGTTTGTACACTTGTGATTTCTGACTATTTGGCTACTCGAAGGACAGAGTTTATCAATGGGACACAAACACATGTTGGAGGCTGAAGATGAGCATAGAGACGCAGGTAGTCGAATGCAGCGTGAGAAGTTTCGGCACCAGTAGAGCTATAACTAGCGCTTCGTAATAAACCGTGACAGGCACGTTTATTAGAAGGTGACCAGTTTCGATCATCACACGACCATTTTCAGACCCGCAGCCATATTGATGGACGATTCCTGTGTGTGGAGCAAGACCCGCTGAATGACGACAATCAGCAATTGCCTATCGTCAGTCAGTGCTTCCTGCTCCACATGGAGATTGTCCATCAATATGGCTGTAGGTATGAAGACGATCACGTGATGATCTAGACTGGTCAACTTCTAATAAACGTGCCTTGCGATCTAGACTGTTATGATTTATTCCAACGATTATATTTTGTTCGCTGATTTCACCGGTGATGTTTTCAAAACTTTTATCTCTAGTACAATCCTGCTATCGTGGATGAATTTGGCTGTCGAACCGGGCTACATTCTTAATCTGGGACATAACCACTGTTTGCTATTAACAAATGTTAACGACTCATCTAGAAATAAAAATATGTTACTTTAAATGGTTTACTTGTTATTTCTCTTCCTCATGATCGTACGAGCAAGGAAGATTGGTGTTTAATGACCGATCGATAATGGAGTCATCAGAGATGTAGTGCGAGGTCGTACTAGGACAGGATAGGGGAACAAAACCGGCCACGGCCTTTCAGAAGTAACATCGCAGCGTGTGTCTTAAGTAATGTAGGAAAGTCACAGAGATGCTCAGACGAAGATTTTGACCTTCGTCCTCCCGACTCCGAGTCCAGTGCGCTAACCGCTGTGCAGCCTCGCTCACTTACACTAATGGACCATCGAAACAGGCTGACCAGATTTCCAAAATCAATATATTGGACACAGCTTAAAAGCTGAAATGAATGGACATTTAGCGTATATTAGATTTTTGTCAAACTACTTGGTTTACGGAACAACTACACAGATCATCGAACAAAATACCTTGCATTACTAATCGAGTAAATACTTTACTGTTTTATTGTTGCGACATGCAAACACAGTATATCACTTTAATATAACTAAGTCTTTAACTATGGTAGAAAATTAACTACATAGGATACTTATTTTGTCCTCGCAATTGGTCTGGAAGATCTTCAGTAGATAGTTTCTGAAAATGTTTCTTTCTTATATTTTGCAGAAGAATGTATGTCATTATGAAAGTAGCTAGGATGACTGCAGGTACTAGTAGATGGGAACAATGGCAGGAGGGTGTCCGCAATGAGGAAATCAAAGAAAAACTGGGAATGAACTCTATAGATGTAGCAGTCAGGGCGAACAGGCTTAGATGGTGGGGTCATTTACACGCATGGGAGAAGCAAGGTTACCCAAGAGACTCATGGGTTCAGCAGTAGAGGGTAGGAGGAGTCGGGGCAGACCAAGGAGAAGGTGCCTGGATTCAGTTAAGAATGATTTTGAAGTAATAGGTTTAACATCAGAAGAGGCACCAATGTTAGCACTGAATAGGGGATCATGGAGGTATTTTATAAGGGGGTTATGCTCCAAACTGAACGCTGAAAGGCATAATCAGTCTTCAGCGATGATGCTAATGATGATGATGATGTATGTCATTCAGGAATTTTATACATTTTCAAGCAGAATTTTATAAAAATCAGCACATGAATAATCCTGAAAATGTATCTTACTTCTGTGATGTTTAAAGCTTTCCCGGCGTACTGATTATTCCATAAAAACACGGGAGAACTGCCGGATATCAGTAACGTCCTACCACGATATTTCGGCGCAAAGTATTCTGGCTATCTTCAGGTGAGTACCACTGAGCTCCGCTATTTAAAGCTGTGCAGAGTGATGAAGACCTACAAACGACGGAACAAGGAAGACGCAGAGGCTTTCAGGTCGATTGCTTATCTGCCATTTATTGCGACTATTTCTTCACAGATAGGCAGAATATTGCGAAAGTATCAAGTGAGATTTATCTTCGCCCTCCTTCCAAAATTTCATCACTGGTGGGATCCGTTAATGACGACCAAGGTCTGCGTAAATCAGGTGTTTACAAAATTCCGTGTGAATGCGGCAAACAACACGAACTGTGCAGGAACGCATTGTGGAACACCAACGGCATACTCGCCTTCTCTAAACCACCAAGTCTGCAATCGCCGAACATTGTACTTCCACAGACCATTCCACGAAATACAATGACACAAAAGTTTTGGCTTATACATCAAACTTTTGGAGCTCGATTATCAGTGAATCTGTGGAAATAAGATTGTCTGACAACGAGACTCTCATCAATCGAGATAGCGGTTATCAGCTAAACTCTGCCTGGAATCCTGTTATAGAGAAACTTCGCAGTCGACGTAGTTATCTGCATAAATATGAAAATCGACCTGATATCGACACGCCAAGCTTCCACCGTGGAGGGCGCGAGGCGCAGCGCACGGAGTTGTTATGAACGCGCACGCTGAGCAGCGCATGCGCAATGTCACCTCAGTATGGCTTTAAATAGCGGAGCTCAGCGCGTACTCGGCAGTACTACTACAGTGGTACTCACCTGAAGACGACCAGAAGACTCTGTGCCGAAGTATCGTGGCAGGACGTTACTGATATCCGGCAGTTCTCCCGTGTTTTTATGGAACTGTCTTACTTACAGTTATTTTCTTGACAGTTTCCATACTAAACCTCTTCTTTTGTCCGGTTCGTCAAGTGTTTGCGATCGAGAACACCATTTATGTAGTAGCGTTAGTGCCAGGTAGGGCTAGCAGAGATTCAGTAACGAGCTGGAAAGTCCTGTTGAGATGCAAGGAAGTTGAAGATGAGAGACCTCCTCCAGTTTATTTTAATCAAGGAGTTCATTTTCTTCGTCCCTTGGGTATGACCACATTTGTTCTCCATTTGGTTATGCTGCTCATTTCGTAATACACAGTATTTCAAAATGTACGGGACGGTTAATGAAAAACGGGACAACTTACGTCCCATATGTATTTTGTGGCGCCAAAGGGACTCTCAAGCTAAATAGGGGACGATCCCGTAAAATACGGGGCGTGTGGTCACCGTACATTAAAGGCAGTGCTGTACTGGAGGGCGATGAAACAGTGCGGCGCAGTAAGTGACCGGTCTGACGTCACACCTTTTACCAGCCGTCGAAGAAATTGTCGAGCACAGGATGGGCTGCACGGTCCACATCGGCCCTTTTCATAGCGGCCGGACTGTGGGTCGCTGATATATCATAGAGATCGCTGTCTAGAACATGCTGATGGCAAAGATCGCTACCGAATTTTGTGGATTGTGGCTACCTATAAATCAAGTAGTGTGCAAAAAGTCACGCGGTAATTCAGTGATGGACAACACAAACCGGATTGTTTCAGGCGCCTTCCGGAACCACATCATACTTTTGGAGAAAGGAAGCCGCAGCCCACAACGTGTAACTCTGCTTCCTGTGCTTAGTGGACCGTCATAAGCGCAGGAACATCGCTGCCGTGTTGGTATGTGGTCACCTGGAGCGATAAGTATGCGTTGCTGCAGGACCACATCTCGTATTCAACCGAGACGCCAAGTAGGAGAGATTTATTAGCTTCATTATGAACCACCACAGACTGTGTGTGCACGAGGTGAGGGGTTGAAATAAACTTGTTTTTTTAAATTCTAAACTCAGCCAACCACACGCTTCAAGTTTGCAAATTGCCATTGACGTACCGTCTGTAATCAACAAGGCTTCTTGATGTCTTCTTTATCTCATAAACGATGCCATTTGTAGTTTCTACTACAATTATGTTTACATGGTGACCACGACCTATGCGTAGTCACGGCGCAATATTTGTTTGTCATACATTATGTTATGAAAGACAGTGTCCAACTGTAAAATAATACGCTGGTATAAAAGCCTTTGAGTAAATGTGCGTACGAGACTCACTACATGAAAATAGATAAAGTATATGATGGAATGACACCTAGAATTCTGGTACATCACACTAATGGTTGTTGTTTTCTGTTTCATCGTGGAGCTGGAATCAATAAGCGGCTCCACATTCATTCTTAATATGGGGGAAGGCTAATAAATGACAGTCGCCTTTAATCATATAATCTTCCTGTTCCATCACAGTTTAATTTTTTATATATTTACGATGTACCATCTTTTGTCGTTCGTTCACAAAACGCAAAGTCAACTGCCCCAGTATTTCTGTGGCAATTTTAGCGATCACAGCGGCCGAATAGCTTTTCTTAAGGACTCAGAACAGGATCTGCGAACTCTCGGTAGAAAGGTTAGTGCTTGCTGGGCCAAATGATGTACAAAGCTAATCAATGACTGTGTAGCACGAAATTCTGAATGGGAGAAATGAAACTACGTATCGCTGAGCCTCGAAAAAGTTGTGTGTGGGAAATATAGTTTGTTTTAAGTTTGAGCCAGCCGTAGTCAGTTAGTAGCGATGAGCACAGCCGGTGTGCTAAAGAAGTGAGCCACTGGGCAGTATTGTTGAGACCACGGCTGAGGCGCACGGGACTGCTAACACTGCAACACAGCGTGGCCCAGAGTGTGGTGAGCAGCCCGGCTGTGCTTCATTCCCCAACCCCCCTTCCCCAACTTATTTCCCAAGAAATCGTAGGAAAGTATTAAAACAAGGCATCCTGTTAATGGAAACTTAGAAAGACTGTCCTCCTCACCTCTTCCTCTTCCCTCCCCTCCGCATCTTCAACCATTCAGAGCAAAGTACTCTTTATGTCGATCACAAGTGCGTATTTTACTCCCCCTCATTTCTCTCGTCTTTCCAGTTCTTCACAGTGTAGTATGAGAACATAGCCTATTTGCATGAATGGGAAATTAAAAATATCTCCCCATCCTCTCCCCGAATCCCCCCTAGTCCATATTTCTAATGAATCATAACACAGGATTAAAAGTCCGTTATGACGGGAAGAGATCAATTGCGTGGTTTATACCGCATGACCCTCCTCTCTATCAATAAATAACCATACTACAAAGACGGTGGCAAATTACGTTACTTCTGATGCATTCATCAAGTAAAAAGTAAAGCCTCTTCCTCTCCTAATCTCCACGCAATCGTAATGACGGAAGCACATCGATTGTGTTCCTGAAACCCCCCTCCCGCGAATACCATTCATGTTTCTAACTCATCAGTGTAGTGTTTGAATGCTGTACCAGAGATGTAGTAAAATCTGTGGAACCTACACTTGAACGTGAAAAATATTCATTGTTTACTACGAAGTCAAAGATGTGCATTATTTCCAGCATTAAAATTGTGTCAAATTACACAACTAACGTACAGAATGATTGTGTATTTTATAATATACCTCCTTGTGTTTTTCTACCAATCCCAGGGAAGTAATAAAATTCCAAAATGATTGAAATAGATGAGTTTTATGCTTTATGCCCCACACAACGTTCAGTAAATGCTAAACGGTAGACATTAAGCATGTTATGGCAAGCAGTAAATGCTACACAGCAAAAACATTGCAATAAATACTAAGTGGTAAACGTCAAACAGTGAACACTGACTGCTAAATGGTAGACACTAAATTGTAAATGCTGTATGGTAAATAGTAAACCTTGAACACCTAACGGTAAACACACAACGCTTCATTGTAAACAGTAAACTGTAAATGCCAAACAGTAAATCCTAAATGATGGACAATAAATGGTGAACTTTAAATGGTGAACATTAAATTCTTAGTGGTAAATGTTAAACACTGTTGAAATATCCGAGTGTAAGTACAGATCTCTACGAAATTTATCATGCGTAAAAATTGTGTTTAAATTATTTCTGTGAAGTCAGTGCTGTATGTGTACATTAACACACCTCTGGAATAATATTAAAAAGTGACTCGAAGATCAAAGTTATGCATATTTATGTACACACATACATCTGTATCTCTTGTATAAAAAATGCTGTACTCTTGTGTTGCCACTATTGAAAAGTAATAATTTCATGTCTCTCTCCGACTGGCTCTCTCCTCATATCTCTCTCTCTCTCTCTCTCTCTCTCTCTCTCTCTCTCTCTCTCTCTCTCTCTCTCTGTCACACACACACACACACACACACACACACACACACACACACACACACACAGTGAGAGACAGAAACAGAGAGAGAGAGAGAGAGAGAGAGAGAGAGAGAGAGAGAGAGAGAGAGAGAGAGAGATACAGAGATAGGAACATAACTGTATCATAATTACTTTATTATTTAATAACAGATTACTGAGGACGAAAGGGAAAGACAAACAATATACTGAAGAGCTAAGAATTTTTTTAGGTAAAATTTTTCTCAGAGAACTGTTACAATCTATAATGTTGAAATATAGGAATTTCATGCACATTATTAATCGTTTTCCACACTTTTTTCGTATTGTCTATGGTAAGCAGCAATTTCTTTCGGTCTGAGATCGTATTTGAATTAACTCGAGTAGGCATCCAGAATTTCACTGCTGGATCTACGTTAACGAAATCGAAACAGTACTGAATAGTATTTTGCGTGCAATCTGCGCACATTACAAATAACATATTTTAAATATCGGTATCTGCTAGCTACTTGTACTGGAACTGAAACTTTACTGTCGTTTGTAACACCGTAGTCTTCTATAACAGCGCCGTACTTGGAATCAGTAAACCACTGCCCCTGAAGCGACTGTCTTATGTGCTCAGTGACTACTATAAGGGCTTTTAACTCACCAATGACCTTTTCTGTGAGACAGCCTCGTGAATATAGCAAGGAGTCACGTCAGTCTTATCAGAGATCTAATATTAACATGTCTTATAGAGAGTAGTACTTTGTGAATAGAAACTGATATTTTCTGACAAAAAATTACCTAATAAAATTTTCTAAATCGACTGTGCCTGTGTTTTTGTCTCTTCTACGATATATTATGCACAGTCTACCACTGTTGAGAAAGTATAGTTTAGTGAGACTGATGATCGAAAATTTTGATGGCACCTTGCAATCCTTAAGATGAACCAGCACCGTTGCTCCAAATTTGTGGGGAACATGTTCTGTGCTCACTATTGGATGGCCCCGCCCTTTCTCCAATGCCGATAGGGATTACCGCACTCCTCAGACTCTTCCTGTTTTGTAATGTGTTACCCCTGTTTTCATGTATTACGATAAGTAGTCGATTAGCAAAGCGTATAAATTCTTATTAGTAGCAGGAAGGTTCAGCATCAGATGAAAACTTCCTAACGAATTTTTCCCGCATTTATCTTACGCCGTCCTCCTGAATCAGCATGAAAAATATGTGATTAAGAGGCATTAATCAGTCAGTTAATCACGATATCAAATAACGTTGCCATAGCTTCCGAACTGTTTGTGTTAGGACGTTAAAACTGCACGGTTGGCAGCGAGGCATGATTGGAATTAGTATGCGCTGTATGGTTTGGGTTAGCGACAAAGCCCGCTTTCATTTCGATGGGTTCGTCAATAAGCAAAAGTTGGCGCATTTGAGGAACTGAGAATCCGCATTTCGCGATCGAGAAATCTCGTCACGCTCAACGGGTGGCTGTGTGGTGTGCAATTTCCTGTCACGGAGTAGTCAGTGCGATATTCCTTGATCGTGCGGTAACTGCCGAAAGCTACGTGAAGGTTTTGGAAGATGATTTCATCCCCATTACATAAAGTGACCATGATTTCGACGAGATGTGTTTCACGCAAGAGGGAACTCGACCCCACCGAAGTAGGAGACCGTCTGATGTCCTGGAGGAGCACCTTGGGGACCGCGCTCTGCCTCTGGGGTACCCAGAGGCCACTGCGATGGGCCTCGATTGGCCGCCATATCCTTCGGATTTCAGCACATGCGACTCCTTTTTGCGGTGCTATATTAAAGACAAGGTGTACAGCAACAACCCTAAAACCATTGCTGAGTTGAAAACAGCCTTTGAGGAGGTCGTCGATAGCATCGATGTTCCGGCACTTCAGTGGGTCATGAAGGATCTCGCTATATGTCTATGACACATCATCGCGAATGATGGTAGGCATATCGAATGTCATAATCTGCTGGTATATCCAAATACCTGTAGTGACGTTTACATGTTGAATAAAGTGTGTATCTGCCGTAGCTTGTAGCTAATTTACGTTTTATTCATACAGTTCGATAATTGTCTCCCTGTACCATTCCCGGAGACGGAGTCTCTCTCTCTCTCTCTCTCTCTCTCTCTCTCTCTGTGTGTGTGTGTGTGTGTGTGTGTGTGTGTGTGTGTGTGTTGGAAGGGAAACCTAGTTAAGCAGACGGATTTTGATGGTCCAAAACAAAACCTATTGTTAACAAAGGTATTGCTGCAAAGCATATTTTTAATGAGTACGCCATAAAAATTGAAGTGGCAATGCGCGTGTCATAGGTTCGATGGTAATGTGATCCTACTCAGCATTCACTGCAGCCATGTGGCTGATAATTCTGCGGCGTAATCTCTTGCAATGACTGTAACCTCTTCTTGCTCACATATCTTGCCCTGTACAATGTAAACGTAATCCTGACTCAATTATTTGATTAACATTTTCAGTTCATTTGAAGAAGCAAATATCACCTCCCACACATTATCCAATCTAAATCCACACCTGTAATCTGTCTGTGAACCACTTTCAAATGCGTGGCAGAGAATGCGTCCTACTGCAGCATTTATTAGTGTTCGTTCCCATTCCATTCACATACGGAATGTGTTAATAATTATTCTTTAAATAACTCATAATGCCTATTGGAGAGGTATGTGGATATGTAGGTATCATTTAGTATTTTATTATTTTTAAAATTAAATATCGAGTGTTTTTAGCGAGTTATAATTTTTTCGTTATTTATTGGTTGTGCTCTTTTTGTAGATGTGGTAATAACCTCTTTTTTCTTCCAGCCCAGTTTAAGTGGTATTTTTGTCAGCTATTATTCTTTCATTTGCTTTGCCATTGATTCTATAATCTGTGTTGAAAAACTTTATCTGAAAGTATTTTTTCGGAGTCTGTAAAATCCACTGACTTTAATATTTCTTTTCTACTTGCAAATGTTGGAAAGGTTCCTATTTGAGCATCATAATGCTTTGGTAGAGTAGGTAGAAGCCATTCTAACCTTTTGTTATGCGTGGCAGTACTGTGATCAGATAACTGTTTAATTTTGTTCTGCATTATTCGTGGGACTCCTTTAAACTGTTTCTCGGTAATATAGTTTAGAAACTATTTTCTGTCCTAGTTACTTCTTCAGTCAGAAAACGATTTTTGTAAAGATTTGTTGTTAGCAATCTGACCCAAATTAATTCTAATTTACTTTTCACCTTTTCCGCAGTGTGAAACGTACTTTTAAGGTAAATTCTTGTTTAATTCGTCGTTACGTTGTGTTTAGTACATACCTTGTTAAAAATAATGTGTAGGATACACTCCTTTATTTTCTGTTCCGTATCCTGTAATATATAGGTTTCCTACAGTGCGTGATGGGGCATAACTTGATTGAATTTTCCTGCTTTGAGAATCCTGAAGGAATGATCTGTTATACTTGCTAAAAGCATTCAACATCTTAGATCTCATAAAACACTTCTTTATTTACGACGACCAGTTTCGACAGACTTGCTGTCATCTTCAGGTCTGTAAGAAAACACTCATACATGGAATATGTTTCATAACATGAGTTGTGACGTAATATTTGACATAAAAGATTTAGTTTGGCATTACAGAAAAGTTGAACTGTACATTTACATACCTAAAACTCTTTTTGTTGTGCAACGTTTTCAATTTACATTGGACCTTATGCCAAGTTGTTATGTGGATAAAAATCAACACCTCAACAAGTTAGGAGTCAAACTTAGGCATAAAATAGAAGACCATGAGAATAAGTATAACTGCATAGGTGGCTATAAATTAAAATGTGATAAATGCAAAAGATTTTGTGTCTTTGATATTTTACACAAGTTAGCGGAGAATAGTGGAAATTATAATACCACTAGCTTCAGTGAGCGCGTAAGAGAGTCCAAGCCCAGTATAGTTAATATAGAGCATGACATGAAAATTTTACGCTATTCCCTTAAGCTGGAAAATTAGACATTCTTTTAAAATTACAAGTATATAGCCGAGGAAAAAGACAAGCAAGTGATGTTCTTAATGAGCAGTTCGAATTAGTAGATAACAATTCCTTCACCCTGTATAATCATGTATTCTAATACTTCCCTTTAACACCAGCAGTTTTATGCCTTTTCTTATATGAGAAATTAGTAACAGAGTATGATATAAATGACTAGCCTGAAAGCGACTTTACATTATATGATAATATTCGTCAGCACTTTCGATAATGATTGCTCCACCATCTTCCATATGTTGGAAAAACCCTTATCTTTTATTTTATTCATGTCACATGGCACACAGAAACATAGCATAACGTAAGTACAGACTTTTAAAACTATGCTGTAATACAGGCATGCTGTATGTTGCACACTACTTAAACTATATATAACATATCTAAATAATATTAAATACTTCTGGTGCCTATAAAATACGTTGCACTTTCACATTTTTAGCCTTTACCTTGAAATGTTAATTGTGGTTTTTGTCCAGCACCCACCACAACGCACTATTATGTTCAGTAATAGTTTCACACGAATTTCTTTGATATGGTCTCTCCTTACAAATATGTTACATCTTGAAGTCATCTATGTAACTAATTTACAATTGCTGTAAAATCATACTACTGTGTGAACCAGTGAGAAGCAAGATATATCGAAATAATTTTTAGCCTATGTACTAGCTTCACCTAACAACGGAATCTCCCTCTGACATCCCCCTCAGTTTTAGTGATAAGATGGTCCAGTGAAAAGTCTGTCAAAATCTGAACCCAGATCAAGCATAAAAATAAGAAGAAGGTATACTGAACTGTTAAGAAAAAGCGAAGTAGAAACAATGAGCTGTCCAAGCTTAACAAGTTCAATATTCAGCGAATATTTATAGCTGCGGCGTCGTGGTTAAGTGTTCAAGGGTTGGACTGTGTTCAAATCTCCATCAGCACAATTTTGTTCTCTGTATTCGCTGTATTCAAATTTGTGTACGCCTCGTGGTGTAACATCCATTTGCAACAGCGGGATGTAAGGAAGGGTCCCATAACGTAAGGTGTTATTATTGTATATTTATGTCAGTAATTTGCCATGTTCTAAAAAAATTAAAAGAAAATTTGAGTGCACATAGGGAGACAAGCTATGTCAGCTGTTAGATTACACCATCTCCTAGTATCCATAATGTTACTATATGTACATTGATATTATGAGTACACCACATTTCTCACAATGTAAAGATCTACCAAGACTCTTTATCTTAAATGAGTGTAATCTTATGTTTTTAATGTTTGAGACTTTTTGCACAAATATAACGGGACTTCTTAGTTATACCTTTAATTACCCTTCTGCAGTTACCCACTGCAGAAATGATATGCACCCCAAGTTGTCACTATGCTAAGATCATTATTCTTAGAAATATTGTACTCCAAACACAGAAATAGAAAAGCAGCCATGTTGCTACCTGCATAACATAAATAACAGGTACTATTAGTTTTTGTCATGGTTGGTCACATACTGCTGTTTATGTGATAATTTCTCTGTCATACATATCCATATACATTTTCCTACATTGCAGTACAACACCTAAGTATGCACAGCCCCACATAGCAAAATACGACTGGCGCCTGTCTATAGCAACTTTTGTGAAGAAAAACTCTGTCCATCTAAAGGAACTGTGGTTGTTTCTGGTCTCCCCAGGCTCACAATATTAGCATTCTACGCTTTTACACATAGCTGTATGTGAATAATTATACTTCAAGGTCACAATAAACTAGTTGGAAAGATTTGTACATATTTTGTAGTTTGAGGGTATTTACTGATCCTATGCACTGCAAGTGCTACTCTATCATTGTTCAGGATATATCCTACCAAACCCACTCTCGCCCCACTCCCTCACCATCGCCTGCAGCAATGGACCTGTGCGCTTTCGCGACTGTTGCTTTGCGGTATGGATGCGCGACAACAACAAAAATGAAGTAAACTGTTGCAAAGTAAATACCTTAATTTTTCTATTATGCATGCAGTAGTAATAACATGCGAATTGGAAAATATGAATAAAAATGTGATTCAGTTGTAAGTAAAGTGCAGTTTTGTAACTGTTATTATTCGTAAAGGTCACTCATTAAAGTAGTTAAATCTAAATGTGAATAGAATATTTTTTACAGTCTCTTACACGGTGCTGATGTAAGAGTCACTTAGCGATTGTAGGACGCTTTACAAATGTTATCTTTTGCAATGTTACCGGTCAGGTGTACCTTATACACCGTTTCAAGCGGATTTTCACTGTTTAGATTACGTCAAGCTTACTTAAATAATGTGCTGCTGTGTTCTGCGTTCATGTGATGTAATATATTTGTTAGATCACATGAACGCAGAACACAGCAGCACATTATTTAAGTAAGCTTGACGTAATCTAAACAGTAAAAAAGGCCCATGCTTCCATTATATATATATATATATATATATATATATATATATATAAGTAATGGCAACATGGCCATTTGTTAAAGATGCTCTATGTTTTTTTAAAATATTTTAGTTATGGCAAGCCTTTTATAATGTGCTGATTTTTATAAACATGACTACTTCGCGTGACACGCAACATAAAATAAGCACGTTTCAAAACAAAAAAAATAAGATATGTAAATTTAAAGTTCCACTCCCGTTTATGTAATGCCAAACTCAATCGTTTATCACAAACGTTGTCTCTTAAATCATATTATGAGACACTTTCCATGTATATGCTCTTTCACACAGACCTCAAAACGATAGCAACGTCCGTCGGAACCGATTGCCTTACGTAAAGCGATGTTTTATATGGTTTGGGCTGTTGAGTGTTTTTAGAAAACAGATAATAAGTTACCATCTAAGAAGGTCACTGTGGTAAAAACGAATTACGTAGACTGTGAGATATTGCAAATAGAAGCAATAGCGAAAAGACCAGGGTCGTAATGAGGGGAAGAGAGGGAAGGTGGGAAAGTTAGATGTTGAGTGGGGGAAAGGAAAAGGAAGGGGGGAGGGATAGTGGTAGGGTGGTTAAGATGGTAAAACGAGTATAACACACAAAAAATAACATAGCTGAAAAACTGTGAACAACAAACCTCTAGAAATATATTTACATCATAACGACGAAGAAACACAGTGCCACTAGCCTTAACTGACGGGGAAAATGATGTGTCCATTAGTCCTAAGCAAGCTCAAGCTACTTCTCTGTTACGTTAATGACAGTGGGAGTCTTCTGTAAAACACTACACAGAAACTAGAAGACTTAAGACTTTTGCACAAAGGAGGTAGAGGTTATAGGCTTCATCTAGTAGATGAATTACAGGCATTTTAAACATTGTACTTACAAAGATGGAGCCATTTTAAACGAACTGGTGCAACTTAATCATAGACATTATATATCTGTGTGTGTGTGTGTGTGTGTGTGTGTGTTTTCACTGTTAACGTGTTTACATTCTCAATATTTGCTTCTAAAGAAGACGTTTTTATGAACGTTGAAACTGTGGTAAAGGGGTTTAAATAAATCTTCAATTTACCAACTGTTTCGATGTTATATATATATATATATATATATATATATATATATATATATATATATATATATATGTATGTGTGTGTGTGTGTGTGTGTGTGTGTGTGTGTGTGTGTGTGTGTCCATTCATGACAGTTTACTCCTCTGCCCTCTGCAAGGAATGACACATCCTTTGAAGTACACCCAGTTGTTGTTCTACTTACTCACATGCATTGAAAATGCGACACTCTAATGTTCGTACGTCAAGTTTTCCCACAACCAAACGTCTAGGGGGTCGTGATGTGGGGGACAAGCAGGCCATGGTGTGGGGCTCCCCTGACCAATCCAGCGGTTCTGGAATGTCTGCGTCAGATGTCTGTGCTCATTGTGACTAAAGTGTGTTGGTGCGCCACCATGCATGAAGCACACTCATAATCGTTACTGCACTGGTACAGCTTCCAACAAGGTAGACAATACATTAAAGAAAGGTTCTAGATAATGTGCCCCAGTTAACTTTCGTGGTCGCACATTAATCTATCGCCAACTATTTGAGCCCATACATTGTTTGAGAATCAGTGTTAATGTCCTCTTTCCTGAAATGCTCGCGGATTTACATCTGCACATATGCGACGGTTATGAAAATTCAAAACACCATCTCTTACGAACTGTGTCTCATTGGTAAATAAAATATTGGATGTGGACAGGGGATCTGTGGCACACTTCTGCAAAGCCATTTACAGAACCACCGTCTACTATGATGATCCTGTGGCCTTAGGTCCCGAACACGATGTAGATGATAGAGCATAGCAATTATTCATGAATTACCCCACAGATAAGAGAGTGAAACTCTCCTTCTGCTGTTGTCAATCGTCACACGCCGATAATATGGTGCTTTTTTGTTTTTCACCAAACACAGCACACATTCCTCCATAACAGGATATCAGGCGTTTGTACTGTGCAGCGCCTTCCACTATGAGTCTTCCGATGTGCAAGGGTACCTGAGTCCCTCAGACGTTTGAAATGTCTGATGAACAGAGTCTGCTGAACAGAGTTTCAGAGAGCACTCTGTACTATGGATTTTTTTATTATTATTTTTTTAGCGTAGATGGCACCGGCTCGCACTCTACGTCCATTTGCTAAACCATAGTAGAATATTATATCCGCCATTTCATTTGTCGAGTAGTAGGCTTCCGTTGGTAAGAAGTGGTGGAAGAGAGAAAATGTAATTATACTACACCATTTGTACGTACAGTAACAGTAAACAATAAGTGAAGAAGATAAAACGCCATGATACCTACCCACCGTTGACAGTAGTGTACAATATGGCACAGAAACACGACGAAAACTAGCGTAGCCGACAACACGACTCGAACCGCACAACTGACAGCAGACCACCTAATGGTAGGTAGGATACTGTGAGTAAGACATCATAATACCCTGCCGACGCTTTTGATGGAGTGGCAATACAAGAACTGTGCTAATATCAGCAACCAACCGACATGCAGCCCTTCTTATAACAACGTGTTTATGTCGGAAAGTATGTATTTCTGGAGCCATGTTTATCGGACTTAGTTTTCTTCTTTCGGTGAATACGACGACCTCTCGAAGTAATCGGCAGTTTTTGAACAACCTATATATCCTGATAACTCATACCTGTTTTTATTTTTATTTAATACGTATTTCACTATTAACAGTATTACTAATCACTCATGCGTGTTTCGTCATTTAATGTTATATTAATTATCGAGCAGCAACAGCATGAGAAGCTGCAATAGCAGAAGAACACCTGAAATTTTTTGGACATCGTCATCATTATCATGACCGCCGTTCTTAGTATCAGACCTAAGAAAGAAGTATATAACTATAAATAATGGGTAACCCATACATAAGGCGTATTGATACCAGAGATTATTGTCTAGAATGTGTTTTCAGGATTTCAGTTTTCAAAAATCGAATATTTATTGGCATAACGGTCAACCATGATGGGTTCAAAGATCCCAAACAGTTTCTTGTCTCATTACCTCTCACCACAGACGATGGAGTCGCCGATGGCCTTCACTTAACGTCCGAGATCAGCGGCGTTTGAGCAGAGTTGTCAGTGCTAACAGACAAGCAATGCTGAGTGAAATACCTGCAGAAATCAGTGTGGGACGTTCGACGAACGTATCCGTTAGTGCAGTGCCGCGAACTTGGCATTAATGGGCTTTGCATTAGACGACCAACACGAGTTCCTTTGCTAACAGCACGACAGCACGTGTAGCGCCTCTCCTGTGTTCATGGCCATACCGATAGGACACTACAGTGGGACACCGTAGCCTGGTCAGATGAGTCCTGATTTCAGCTGGTAAGAATTAATGGTAGGTTTTGTGTGTCATGGAGACCCTATGATGCCACGGATACAAGTTGTCAACAAGGCACTGCTGTGCAAGATGATGGTGGCTCCATTACGGTGTGGACTGTGTTTACATGGAATCGATTGGGTCCTCTGATCGAATTGAACCGATAATTGACTGGAAATGGTTATGTTTGGCTTCTTGGAGACCAGTTTCTGACATTAATGGCTACATGTTCCCAAACATGTCACTGGGCCGCAATTGTTAGTGACTTGTTTGAAGAACATTATGGACAATTTGAGCGAATGATTTGGCCACCCACATCACCCGACGTGAATCACATTGAATAGTTGTGGGACATAGTCTAGAGGTCAGTTCGCACACGAAGCCCTACACTTTCACAGTTATGGACTCCTACAGAAGCAGCACGGATGAATATATTTCAGCAGGCGACTCCCAGCGACTACTTGAGTCCAAGCCACGTCGAGTGGCTGCATTCCACTGGGAAAAAGGACGTCCGACAGAATGTTAGGAAGTATCCAATGAATTTTGTCACCTCAGTGTCACGTAAAACAAATCATGAATGAGAATATATTGAATATAAGCACTGAGACTTTTGGTTTGGAAAGATTCGTACTTAAGCTGGACATAGCCTCATCTAACCAGGAGAGACCACCGTTTTCCCACTTTCTCTAGAGGTGTCAGTGGATTTTTCCCAGCCATGCTGTCTCAGTTATTCTCAGTTAGCGTTGCATTCGAAATTTCACTCAGTGCTCGGATGTCGAGGAGTAGCTGAGCATACAGCTTACGTGTTATGGCTACACGGCGCAAGGCGCACAGAATGAGCCGTTAGATGCTGTCTGCACCTCTTTATTATGACAAGGCTCGGTGTGGAGATGTACTATGAAGAGTGCTCTGCCTACTGCAACAGTGCACTCCTTGTGTCCCCTAGAGTCTGATTGTGACTCGCAGTGTGAGCCTGATCTGATTCTCTGGTGATTGCGTCAGGTAATAGCTACAAAAATTTATACACGCATCCACGAATTGAGTACGGTGAGCAACACTCTTCGTTCTATGCACTGTTCCCATTAAACGTTAGTGACTGTCTCTGCCTCTCACCTGGACTGTATCTTATCAGGATAGGTGAGACGTGCAGAGGAATCTCAGCGTGGGCTGTGTTGCTATCGCTGTGTGGCAGTGGCGGGCGAAGAGCTGAACTGACAGTAAGTAACACGTGTAATGTGGCTTGCTGATGAGCACAATGTTTCAGAGGTCTAGCATTTATATTGTTTTGCAGAAAAAAAAGATATTTAGAGAGGATATTTAATGACGAGACAGATGCACACAAGCTATGTAAGAGAATTGATTTAATGAGAAAATTAAATTACAATGTAGTGCAGAGGGTAACTTCACGGAAAATTTATTGCAACTTCTGTAAAACCAACCAGAACTTATTACTGATCAAATGTGTGTTTAAGGAGCCTAGTTGTGTTTGATATATGAAGTACCAACATATGTGTGAGCAAGAAGGAGGCAGAGGGAGGGAAAGAGAAATGATTACCAGAGGTCGCAGCATTTGACATACTTAACACAGATATATATATATATATATATATATATATATATATATATATATATAATGTATACATTTGGCCTTGGAGACATTTTGATCTTTAGCGAGAAGTAAATAATGTATAACTTTGACATTTGTGGTATCGACAGTTCCGATGCCTCAGTGTAGGTTGGCACTACGAGAGCGGACCATCTACACGGACGACAGCGCCATCTAGGAGACGCTGTGCAGCTCCTCGAGCGCCGCTCCACTTTCACCCAGTTCACGAAGAGCAGGCGGCCGAGAACCGTCGGTTCAGCTTAGCTTATTATGGAGATTTTCTTATCCGGACTGTGGCTTCGCACCTACGTGCTCATTTGTACCAAAGATACATATTCACTTGTATATTTTCATGCACCAGTGAAAACTTCTTTTACTTTACTTGCAGTACCGACGTACTTTACCACCCCTGCTCCTACTCGCTTCCTTTCATTCGGCCTCTTTGTCAGTTTTAAGGAGTAGAGCCACGCGCCGCCTTCCAAGCGGGATACAAAAACAATGACATCACATTAATATTATGTCACAGATATAACTGCATGTGTAAATAATGTAACATGTTACCACTTTTATGACGGAAATGATGAGTATTATGGACTCTGAAAGAATATGGTGAAAATCTTTATCTTTCAACACTAAACTGTGGTTGAATGTATGTAGGTAAGACAGTAGATGGAAGTGTACTCATACGTCGGAAATATTATAGTTTGACACCATTTTAAAATTGTTTAAATACTATGCTCCCATCCCTTGTTCGTCTGCAATATATTAAAAAATAAAGTAATTTCGATGTTGTTGTGTGTGAGATAAGAAATTATTACTTTCAAAGAGAGACAACGATAAAGTGTACAACACTTAATGATGTGAGAAATACAGAGATATGTTTGTATGTCAATGATGCATAATGTAGACCTTGGAATCACTTTTTAACATTATACCGGAGGTCTACTTGGATTGACAATCATATTTCACTTTTCATAAACTGATTCAGCTAAACAATATCTTTATCCGTCACAACTTTTCGTAGACATTTGTAATATATTTGCATATTGCACTTGAGATTAGCATTCACCATTAAGCATCTCGTGTTTACCATTTAGCATTTACCATTTCGCGTTTCCCATTAGACTCTTAGCGTTCATCATATAGCATTTATGGTTTACTGTTAAGTGGTTAGTATTTACCATTCACCATAAAGAATTGGGCTCTTGTTGTTTATCAGTTGCTGTTAGGCGATTAGCATTAGACATTTAGCGTTTATTGTTATCAACTACCTTTAGGCAGTCAGTGCTTACTTTATGGCATTCACAATTTTGCGTTCAGTGTGTGGTGTTTAGCTTTCACCATTAGGTGGCTGACGTTGACTGTCAACTGTTGAGCATTCACCGCTTAGAATTTAAAGTTTGCTATTTAGCGTTTAGTAATTACCATTTAGTGTTCACTACTTAGCATCTACCGTTTAGTGTTTAGTGTGTCGTCGTATAGCGTTCCCCGTTTCCTATTATGTTTAATGTACACTCTAGCTTTTACAGAAGGAGATGTGGGGTATAAGGCTCACAAGTGGTCTATTTTCATCATCTTGGGTTGTTAATATTGCACTATGAGTGGTTGAGAAGAAACGGACTCTGATTATAAACCACACAATTGGTCTTCTTAGATCATCTTGGACTTTTAATAAGGTGATATGATTGTATGGAAATACAGAAAAAGGGGAGGGGAAAAGTGTTTTAAATTTCCCTTTATCACAGCTGGGCTATTTGTTAATATTACACTCTCATTGCTTGGAAGAGGAAAGGGAGGAGAGGGCATAAGCCAGATAATTACTCTGTTTTCGTCATCTTGGTATTTTAATATTGCACTGGAGATGAGCAGCACTGTACTGCACTTTGGTGAAGATGAGAACAGGAGGGCAGAGAGGTGGGTGGAGGTGTGGGTGAAGTGAAGAGGGGAGAGGGGAGGGGTGATTATTTTAAAAATTACATTGACAGGATGCCTTCTTTCAATAATTCGCTGTGGTTAGTTGGGAAATGAAAGGAGGGGGGCTGCGGTATAATACTTAACTCAGCTAGTTGGATTTTTTAATTTCCCAGCAGTTCTTTTTATGTTTCCCAACATTGAAATCTTTAATTTACTTGAATTTACTGCCATCTGCAAACTTTGACTTCTAAATTTTCTGCATTATAGTACGCCGAGAAGCAGGTTTGTTTTGAATCTCCTTCTAACTTTTGTATTTACTACTGCCTGCCAACTTGGACGTTTTTAAATTTCTCTCCAAACGCGACTACTGCGGCCCAACTATGGTGCCACTGAGCGGCAAAAACTGAAACAATGAGGCATAACATGCATAGAATCACTACTTACAGATGCTCACTGTTGCCATTTTCTAATGTCAGGAAGATAGCAGCAGGTGCAGCATGGCCAGAGCACATAGTATTGGGCAAAACTGACCGTGACCAGCAGTATCAGCATTACAGAAGACAAACCATTTCTAAAATACATTTACGTCATCATTTGAGTGTTTACTGTTAGTTAATGTGATTCATATTTTGTTCATACAGCTTACATACACAGTGAGCAGCAGTGCATGCAGCAGCTACAAACAATTGGACTCCCAGAAGAGGTTCAATACGGCAATCGCTGCCGCGTTTTTCTCTTCGGAAAAAGACGGCATGCATCCTGTTGTTTTCAATTGCGACGCAATTTCTATGTCGCATCATTACTGGCCGTGTTCGAGGGTTACAGTAAACGGGCAGTGGTGCGTCGGATACAAACTACTGAACTTCCAAAAGAGGCTCCATGCGGTGACTGTACCCGCCTTAGTCTCTTGGAAAAAGTCGGCATGGAGCCTGTAGTTTTGAATCGCGACGCAATTTCCATGTCGCATCCTTACTGGGATGGTTTCAGGGTTACAGTGAGCAGCAGTGCTGCATCAGCTACAAACTGTTGGACTCCCAGGAGAGGTGCAATACAGCGAGTGCAGCAGGCGTGTAGCACGTTCGTTTCCATTGCGGCGAAATTTCTGTGTCGCGTGCTTGCTGGGAGTGTTCGAGGGTTACAGTAAGTGGGCAGTGGAGCATCGGATACAAACTACTGGACTCCCAACAGTGCTCCATGGGGTGATAGTAGCCGTGTTAGTCTCCCTGAGAAAGGCCTGCATGTGGCCTGTAGTTTTTAATCGCGACACAATTTCTATGTCCCATCCTTACTGAGATAGTTCGAGTGTCACAAGCAGACGCACGCTGTTTCAACTACAAACTATATGGATTTCCAGGAGTGGTTTAATACGGCGAACTCAGCCGAGTTTTTCTTTTCAGAAAAAGACCGAATGGATCTTGTTTTCCTCAATTGCGACGAAATTTCTCTTTCGCGTTCGTACTGGGAGTTATCGAGAGTTACAGTAAACACTGGTGCATCGGATACAAACTACTGGACTCCCAAGAGAGCTCCTTGCGGTGACCGCAGCTGTTGTAACTGCGACCGGGACGGTCGCGGGGTAGAAATGACGTAAAGCGCGGCGTGACCCGCGGACAACAGCACAACGGGAGAGGAGGGACACGACCAACGAAGGACAGAACAAACAACCATAAGATCGAACAACAGATTCACAAGAAAACCTAACAAACACGTCCAGTCGTACACAGATCAAGTCAGTAAGCTGCCTAACAAGAGGCGATGTGTCAACAGACATACTCGAGAATAGACTTCCTGGCTCAGCGAAAGGCAAGCGCTAAAGTACGCTATCGGGGGCGCCGCTTTTGGCCGCTGGAATCACATGTTCCACTGTGGCGCCCTCACACTAAAAGCGGGCCAGGAGGCGAGCGCCGCCACAGCTTACGGCGCGTCGGTGCAGAGACCTCTACGTGTCTTCGACGTCCACGACGTCTGGCGCGGATTCAAATTCCGCGGCGCGCGGTGTCAGATCCCTCCCCCCTGAAACTTGCGCGTGGGGGCGGCAGTGGCAAGAGGAACTGGGCGTATCAACCGCAATTGACGTGGAGGAAGGGACCCCCGAGGTATCCGTGACAGCCGATCCCGAGTCCAGGGCAGGGGATGGAGCCGCCGATCCACCCGGAGGCTGAGAGGGCCGGCGGCAGGCCCGCGGAGAGACGGCCACCGGGGGCTGGGGCGGTGACCCGAGGGGTCTGTCCGTACCCAAAGGAGGTAGGGAAGGAGGCGGCGGCCCGAGGCCGTGGCAGCACGAGGGCGGAGCTGATTATGATGGCGGCGCTCCAACCATTTCGACGTCTGCACTGACTTAACACGCCGCCCACGGGCCGCGACGACCGTGGCGGGTGTCCAATCCGCCTTGCGCCCGTACTCGCGGGGCCACACGGCCGTGCCAGGGGTATACCGCTGCGAGGGCCGGCAGTGGGGGCGGGAGGAGGGCGGCAGCAGCAAATGGAGCAGGGGCCGCGGCTGTCGCCCACGGAGGAGCTCTGCCGGACTGCATCCGTCAATTGGCGTAGTGCGATAGGTTCTCAAAAACGGGGTGAGGGCCGACATGGTTGGTCTCTCTGCCTCGCCATTGGACGAAGGGTGGAAAGGGGGGCTACGGATATGTTTGATACCATTGGCCTCACAGAAGTCGTGGAAGGAGGACGCCGTGAATTGGGGACCATTTTGGAGACCGACATGTGTGGGCGGCCATCAGTGGCGAGAACCTGCGCCAGGGCCTCCGTGGTGGTGGATCTCATGCGGACAACATATGGGTGTTTGGAGTAGGCATCGACGATGAGTAACCACATGGACCCCAAAAACGGCCCGCAAAGTCCTCATGGATGCGATCCCAGGGCTGGCGAGGCACAGGCCAGGGTGTAAATGACTGAGGGGTACTTGCTTGCCTGGTGGTGCGCACACACAGTGCACCCATGGACAAGGCGCTCAACATCGCCATCGATGCTGGGCCAATACACATGCCAGCGAGCCAAAACTTTAATACGGGACATACACCAGTACCTGCAGTGTGACAAACTGAGCACCCGAAGCCATAATTCCGGAGGGATGATCACCAGGTGGTATAATATTATGGTGAAAATGGGCATGTCCTTGTAATCCCCGAGTCTGGAGATGTGAGTAGAAAAGCGAGGAAGCAGGGAAGCAGGTTCGGATTACAAACAGTAACGCATTTGTGTCGAGGGATAACGATCGCGAATTTGTAGAACAGTTCTGAGCGTGACTTTGGTCCACTGAGGGTGCTATGATGTAAAAGGGATGATTTTGTTTGGCAGAGGATATGAACTGTACGTTTATTACATCGACACAGAACACGGTGATATATTGCTGAGTTGGAGCTCAGTTTTGCGCACGAATATTCAAGCTCCTGTCCTGGGTGGGGGAGCACAGTAATTGAGTAGGATTCTTCACATATTTGACGTTATGTAGGCTACAGAGTGATATATTGATGGGTCGTAGGTCGCTTTCACGTTGTAATATTCAAGCTCCTGTCCTTGGTGAGGGAGCAGTGTGATTGAGTAAGAGTCTTCCCGTGATTGGCAATATGTATGGCGCTTTGCGACGTTTAGTTGTCGTTGTAATATGTTGATCTGTGTAAAATAACCGCTGAATGTCTTGTCCGCAGAAGGAAAAAAAGGCTGAGGAGCTTCGATAACGGTGGCATCAGTAGTTCTACAGGTAAATTCGATAAGAGCGAATCATAATGCTCTATTCGTTCACATCCTTTGTACTGGGATATAGGAACCTCTACATAGCGGTGAGAACATTTGCATATGTTGAGAGCAAGAAGGGAATCACGTTTGGAGCGCTGGGAAGAGTGCATTAGGCATTATTTTCAAGAACAGGTTCTGTTAGTGCAAGAATTTCTGTACATACAAGCTGAGACGTGAAGAAAGCGAGCGTTAACTGTTTCTGGGACAGTATACAATTGCTGAGAGGTCGACCTGGCTGTTATTTTTTATAAAGCCATGTGACATAAGAATAACATTGAGCAAATTTTAGATGGCGAGTCGCCACGCAGACATTTCATGGGTACGCATGGCTGAACGCACCTCATATGTTCCGTTAGGGGGAACTTTCACATGCGTCTGGCGTCGATTCGCGGCTGTGCGCGCCCCGGGGGCGTCTGCACCAGTGTCCAGGTGAACACGTATGTGGATAGGAATTTGTCAGGTGTCAAGTGTGTAAGGGATGTGGCCACCTCATGCTTGAGGGTAGCTGTGTGTGGTTTGACAGCTGACAGCTGCGTCACTTGGCGAGGGTTGCGGCTAATCTCCTCTGCACTCTACTTTACAGGGGGTGGCAGGAGGTGCCTGCCCACATTGATTGCATTAATTTGTGAGCAGGTCTGTAGGCTGTGATATCCGTTATTTGGACAGTTTATGAGTACTGAGAGTTTCTACACATCACTGTGCAGAATTATTTAACAACAGTTTTCAGGTCTGTACTGAAATTATTCGGGAAAATTAGGAGTTATTTGCGTGTCTGCAGACTGTGTACTCTGACCCCAAGCATGTAAGGGTGAGTGTTTTGTGTCAGTGTGACAAATATATTACATCGCTAAATAAAATTTTCCAAAATAAATAGAGTGCACTGCTTCTTTAGTCTCCTCAGCAGCCCAGCATAACCTGAGTCATTTTAGCACGATTTTACCCATACAGGCCACCATCTGGGATTAGGTCACAGGAGGGATGACAGTACCCTCAAGTGGCAGTAATGTGTACTAGGTCAGTTGGAGCCAAGGTCTCGTGCTGGAGTCATTGCTTTCCAAATAAAAACTTATGTCCATCATAGACACATTAGTACAAGTTAGTGCACATTAGTACACTTTAGTACACATTAGTACACGTTACATTAGCCCAACAACATGGGTTGGTAAGGGGACGTGGTGGTTGGTTGAGGATAATGGTATTTCCTTCCAAGTGTAGGTGGGTGTGGCATTTGCGAAACTTCATTTTTAACTCCACAGTAGCACTCTCTGATGGTGTCAATATGTACTAGGCCTCGTGGTGACCACAATGTATGTCGCCATCTTGAATAACGATAGTCGCATCATCAGATGACGTCACATACAACAGCGCCCTCTGGTGCTGGTACTGTGTACTATGTCAGTTAGAGTCTGGAGCTCTTGGTGAACGCACTGTTTGCCGTCATCTTGGATTACATGACAGATGGGAGCAACTTCTGGTGGTGACCATGTACACTAGGTCTCGTGGTGAACACACTGGATGGCCCTACTGCATGAAAATGATTAAATAAAGAATTATTTGCAAGTCCTTTCCCCGCAATTCCTTAGGAGTAGGTGGTGGTTAGGTGACTGATGTTACAGAAAGCGCCCTTTCTTTCACGCCATTTTCTTAGCTTAGTAGAGATATGCAAATTAACCTTTGTTTACTGCCAAATTCAAACTTGGTGCCAGTTCATAGGAAGAGGTGGCAGTAGGGTGACTTAGGTTAGTGGAGGTAGGCCAAGTGAGCTATCTTCCCGCGATTTTCTGACCTTAGTAGAGATAACCGTAGTGCGGTGCATTATCCTGTTGGAATTTGAAGTTCCCGCCATTTTTGTTGGGGAGGGGGGCGAGGCACCAAAATTCAAACTTCCTGCCAAAATCCGTCATCTTGAATGACGTCATGGCTGCCATCTTGGATGAGGCCATGCGCTGTTGCCAAGTCTACATGACACCATCTTGGATAACGTCATTGCTGGCATCTTGAATGCATCTGGCAACAATGCAGAGAGTCCTCGTGTCCCCCTTGCTCCAATACTTACACAAACAGCATAATTTTGAGATCGGTGATTGGCCTTTAAACAATGCCCTCAGTCAACGTTCTTGTCGGTCTGATTAGGGAATATGATGCTGGTTTGCGAAATATAATTCCATCATAAAGAAGTAAAAATTTTCTATGCACTATTTTCGCATTTCAGAAGAATTGCCAGCAGCAAAAGTGGTTAACATAATATTAAATTTTTTTAAATACCAGTAATATTATACTATGATTCGAGTCTTAATGACCACAAATCTTACGTCAGGGGTAATCCTGTAGTTTGACTGCTCAATGAGCTCGAAAGACTTTCATCGGATGTTGATAAGCTTTACAGCGACAACGTTCCCCTTGACCCAATCGGAGGAGAATGATGATTTGTATAATAATGCAGTTGACTGCTATATCTGTGAGCTGCCGTTAGACAGAGAAGTGGGAGCTCCTCATAAATACCACTGACAGTTCTGTGTGCAATTTGAAGTACCAGCTACCAAGGCACATACCCATTGTCTTCCATAATTTAAGTGGGTATGACGCTCACTGTCTAGTTGAGCACTTGTCTGGTTGTGGTTGAGAGTAGAATCAGATCAGTTTTCTACATGAGAACATCGAGAAATGCATTTCATCTTCCAAATGAATGACGCCAAAAATTATGCTCCACTTCCTTGATAGGCTACGTTTCTTCAGGCAACACTCCTGAAAGTCATTGAATCTCTGCCTCAAGCTGCATTTCCCGACCAGGACACATTTCAGCTTGTGACTGGGAAGGGGTTTTGCCTTACGAGTATGTGGATAACATGGCGAAATTCAATGAAAGCAAACTACCCAACATAACTGCATTCTCCAGAAATCTTACAGGCAACGCCATAATGGATGCAAGGTATGAGCTTGCCACAAAAGTCTGGTAAGAATTCAAAATGTCCACTTTAGGAGAGGACGTACAACTTTACGTGGACACAACTGTGTGCTTTCTTGCAGAAGTTTTTGAGAAATTCTGAAGTCTATACATGGTCACATACTGTTTGAATCCCGTCTTTTATTACACGGCACCCGGGTCATCTTGGGACGCAGTACTCAAGAAAACGAAGTGCAGTGTTGAATTACTGACCAATACTGACATGCTTCTTTTCTTTCAGCGTGGGATCCATGGGAGGACTTTGCCAATGTGTCCATAGGCACGTGAAGGCAAGCAGCTCATGGATGAGTGACACGTTCAATGTATTCCTTGATTCAAGTTACATAATGTATCTGGGCATAATTAACTTATATGGACACGCCAGCAGCAATCATGGGTGACCGAAGACGAATGCAAGGGATTACGTGGAAAAATCATGGGGGGTGTGGCAGCTGATTCTGATGTAAGGCATGTGGTGGAGGCAGAACTCAAATACCCTATTAGTTTGCATGATGCACACGCTTATTTGCCGCTCTGTCTAGAGCGAGTTCCACAAGAAGGCTCCACCCCAAAACTGATGTCCCACAGAATAAGAAGGTTATCAGCCTTATGAAGGACGAGGCGAATGGATTGCCAAATGTGGAGTTTGTAGGTCTGTGATCAAACATGCATGCACTCCCGCACTGGAAGGTTCCAAATGGTTCAAATGGCTCTGAGCACTATGGAACTTAACTTCTAAGGTCATCAGTCCCCTAGAACTTACAACTACTTAAACCTAACTAACCTAAGGACTTCACACACATCCATACCCGAGGCAGGATTCGAACCTGTGACCATAGCGGTCTCGCGGTTCCAGACGGTAGCGTCTTGAGCTGCTCGGCCACTCTGGCCAGCCCATTGGAAGGTGCCACCCAGAGGTGGGATAAGGATGCGCATCGTATGGCATTGAGAGTCCTCTCTATCGAAGACTATAAGCGGTGCCTGTGCAGTGGTGTTCATGGTGCTTCACTACAGCTGCCTGATATGGTACGACAGACCAGTATCCAGTCGAGAGCACATGAGGTGTACACTGTGGTGTAGTCTAAACTCGGCCTCTCATTTTATGATGATAAAAGGCTCATTTGTGATGAGGGGACTGAAACTCTCCGATACTCACACACTACTCATGTTTAGCAAGAGAAGGGATGGTAGACTCTGAGTGAGAGTGAGAGAGTGAGGGAGAGAGAGATTGTGACTGCAGAGCAGTAGTAGAACCCTATTTCATAGTGTAAGTAATTTTGTGTGTGTGTGTGTGTGTGTGTGTGTGTGTGTGTGTGTGTGTGTGTGTGGTGTAAATATTTGTGTATACTGGATTCAAGTGTATATACACACATGGGCCAAGTGTGGAAAAAAATATAAAAAAAGTAAAAGAAAAATGTATTTATATGCACACTATGTGTGTGAGAGAAAAATGTTAAAAAAGCCTACACAAAAATATTAAAAACCATAAACACAAAAAATATGTTTATATTTATTTATTTGTTCATATGCAATGCATGTGCAGACTGTCAACATATATTTGTAAGCACCATGTGCGTATGGTAAATGGAATAATTTTTTAGGTTTTTCACCTGCCGTTAGCCATCTAAGTTAGAATAGTTTTTAAGTGTATATATATCTATGTAGCTCAGAGTCCATCAGAATTGTTATTGTAAAAATCTTTACTATTAGGGCTGTTCAATTTAGATTCTAAGTGAGCACAGTCGACCAGAATTACTGTAAAAGCTATGCTACTGGGACTGTGGAATTTAGTTGTAGTAAAGAAAGTATCTCCACATTAGATTTAGCGTAGATTTAAAAAAAAATTCCAGTGTTATTGGAAAAAGAACTGTAAAAAAATATTCTTGATTTTGTAGTATGTAAGGTAAAAGTATCTGAACTGGAATATAAGAGTGAAATTGTACCTCAAGAGTACTATATCGTACCTCAAAAACTACATTGTGCCTCAAGAATCATATTGTACCTCAAGAAGTATGTTATATTTGTGTCAACTGAATAAACGAAAAAATTTGTCACTATACGTCTTTGTCGTCAGTATTTACATGAATCCTGTCCCCTGTAGCGTTATATATACAGGGTGAGTCACCTAACATTACCGCTGGGTATATTTCAAAAACCACATCAAATACTGACGAATCGATTCCACAGACCGAACGTGAGGAGAGGGGCTAGTGTAATTGGATAATGCAAACCATAAAAAAATGGACGGAAGCATGTTTTTTAACACAAACCTACGTTTTTTTAAATGGAACCCCGTTAGTTTTGTTAGCACATCTGAACATATAAACAAATACGTAATCAGTGCCGTTTGTTGCATTGTAAAATGTTAATTACATCCAGAGATATTGTAACCTAAAGTTGACGCTTGAGTACCACTCCTCCGCTGTTCGATCGTGTGTATCGGAGAGCACCGAATTACGTACGGATCCAAAGGGAACGGTGATGGACCTTAGGTACAGAAGAGACTGGAACAGCACATTGCGTCCACATGCTAACACTTTTTTATTCGTCTTTTTCACTGACGCACATGTGCATTACCATGAGGGGTGAGCTGCACGTACACACGTGGTTTCCGTTTTCAATTACGGAGTGGAATAGAGTGTGTCCCGACATGTCAGGCCAATAGATGTTCAATGTGGTGGCCATCATTTGCTGCACACAATTGCAATCTCTGGCGTAATGAATGTCGTACACGCCGCAGTACATCTGGTGTAATGTCGCCGCAGGCTGCCACAATACGTTGTTTCATATCCTCTGGGGTTGTAGGCACATCACGGTACACATTCTCATTTAACGTACCCCACAGAAAGAAGTCCAGAGGTGTAAGATCAGGAGAACGGGCTGGCCAATTTATGCGTCCTCCATGTCCTATGAAACGCCCGTCGAACATCCTGTCAAGGGTCAGCCTAGTGTTAATTGCGGAATGTGCAGGTGCACCATCATGCTGATACCACATACGTTGACGTGTTTCCAGTGGGACATTTTCGAGCAACGTTGGCAGGTCATTCTGTAGAAACGCGATGTATGTTGCAGCTGTTTGGGCCCCTGCAATGAAGTGAGGACCAGTGAGGTGGTCGCTAATGATTCCGCACCATACATTTACAGTCCACGGTCGCTGTCGCTCTACCTGTCTGAGCCAGCGAGGATTGTCCACGGACCAGTAATGCATGTTCCGTAGATTCACTGCCCCGTGGTTTGTGAAACCCGCTTCATCGGTAAACAGGTAGAACTGCAACGCATTCTCTGTTAATGCCCATTGACAGAATTGCACTCGATGATTAAAGTCATCACCATGTAATTGCTGATGTAGCGACACATGAAACGTGTGAAAGCGGTTACGATGCAGTATGCGCATGACACTACTTTGACTCAGTCCACCGGCTCTCGCAATGTCCCGTGTACTCATGTGTGGGTTCATGGCAACAGCAGCTAACACACCAACTGCACCCGCTTCTCCTGTGACGGGCCTGTTACGGACCCGTTTGCGTGCTACGACCATACCTGTTGCATACAGTTGGAGGTAGATGTTATGCAATGTGCGGCACGTTGGATGCTCTCTGTCCTGGTACCGTTCTGCATACACCCTGCAGGCTTCAGCTGCATTTCGTCGACACTCGCCATAGATGAGTATCATCTCCGCCTTTTCAGAGTTCGAATACACCATGGTCACAGTTCCTACAACACTACACTATCACAGACGTCTGGTAACACGGTGTACTACAGTTGGTCTGCGTGCAGAGACGAATGCAGAATAACAATAGCAGCAAGCGCTACATGCGGACACTGCGACAGCTAGACCAAATCACAACAGTGCACTACAGCCACACTCGTAAACACGGTCGTCATCGTAAACATGTCCCTGCAGATGCTGCTCGCCGACCGTGGCCCGTGTTTGTTACAATACGCAACTGAACGTCGGATGTTTCAAGCGTCAACTTTAGGTTACAATATCTCCGGGTGTAATTAACATTTTACAATGCAACAAACGGCACTGATTACGTATTTGTTTATATGTTCAGATGTGCTAACAAAACTAACGTGGTTCCATTTAAAAAACGTAGGATAGTGTTAAAAAACATACTTCCGTGCATTTTTCTATGGTTTGTATTAAACAATTACACTGGCCCCTCTCCTCACGTTCGGTATTTGGAATCGGTTCGTCAGTATTTGATCTGGATTACGAAATACATCGAGCGGTAACGTTAGGTGACTCACCCTATATATATATATATATATATATATATATATATATATATATATATAAGGCTGTCTGTTCACAAATGACATTAGTTTTGCTGAAGAGTGAGTGCTATAAAGGAGATCAAGTTTAAGATGGATGATAGGAAAATATACAGAATGGCTGCGTGGAATTATCCCTATCGTGCAGCCCGAATTGGGTTATGGGAGCAGGAGGCATGTGACCGTGTCCACTTCCAAAGACATACAGCACACATGTCTAAAATTATAGCCCTGGTGCTTGAAGAAACTCACAGACGTAGTATCTGGTTAAAAATGAACACTGTCAAAGCTGGAACAGGGTTGAAAAAAGAACACAGAGGTTGTAAAGTAAAAAATAATTTATTTTTCATCCAGCCTAAAGTAATTTTACATCTTCTTCTTCTTCTTCTTCTTCTTGAGTCAATGGAGAGCAGGGCACCCGTAGAATTACAAGTCTTGAACAGCAACAAACATGAGGATTCGATGCATTCACGAGATCTTGTCCTACCCCTTCACGTAGATAATGGTATCTGTGTGGTTGAATAGTAGACGCGACATCACCATATCGTTATATGGTATGCCAGGATCATCTCAGTGAATTCCAACGCACTTCAGATCCTTGAAAGACCTCGGTGACGCTTTGTTTGCTGAGAATGTCTCTATTACTACGGCATCTTCTCTGTACACTACGAATGCAACATCTTTAAATATGAACTGTCTACACTCACCATCATAGAAACCCTGAGCGTCTGCAATGATGTTTACACCTTGAGATGCCATTGTGGAATGCTCTAGGTATGGCACAGCACCTGTTCATTTATACAGCTCGTTGCACAACGCCTGTGAGCGGGCGGTAGTTGATCACACAGTCATGTGGAACTAGAGCATACATGGCAGTGTGTTCGAGGAAATTTGCAGAAGATTTAAATTCAATACGTACATCTGGTGCAGATGTAATTATCTCGTTGTGTTTCGAGCGGCCTATTACGATGATCGGTGATGGCTTCTGTGGACTGAGTAGACAACCCCTTCTTCAGCACTTTCACAGTAAGAAGCATGATACCTAGCGTACATGTCATATGCTAGACTACAAATTTCATCCCACTGCAGGTGTAAATTGTCATATGGGCAGTGTGCGATTTGCAGGGGGGCGGGGGGGGGATGGGGGGGGGTATGGGGGGGGGGGATTTCCCACAATCTGCATCAGACCATCCCCTCCTCTGGTTTTAGTTTATGCATCCCAACCTGGGATGTTTATTTCCCATGCACTGGAGTAAAACTTCAAATATAATTTAAATTTGTGGAGCCGAACACTGAAAGTTTTTAATACAGTCTTACTATTAATAATATTAATATGTTTGCTTATTAATTTTGAAAAAGTGTTATGTAGTAGTTAAGCATTTCAAAACATTTCGAACTAAATCATCATTAACATGTTGTCATTGTTGCTTTCGTCTAAGGTGCGTCATCCGTTTACTTGCGAGCTTGCGAGGGAAGTAGTGTGGCAGTGATACCGTAGCAGTCGTACCGCAGAGTTGGGTGAGCTGGGGGGCTGAAATTCCCACCCCGGGCCCTGACACAAGGTGGCGACCGGCCCGGTACCTGTGCGAACATTTACCGTTAGGCCACCTTTTGGCAACGGTATGACGCGGACTAACAGGGACGAAAGCACAAAGTGGTGCGAAGTGAGCAACGGTACTGGTCAGACGGGATCGGACAGTCTGACTTCGCTAGCCGCGAACCACGTGGGTGGAGCTTAACACAGGCTCCGCAGCATCGCGTACTCCAAATTAATTGGTGCCGTTCGTTCTTTGCCGCGCGTCCGCCAAACACACAGCGATCTTCACACGTTCCCGCTTCAGTAGCTTCATTAGTGAGTTGAGTGCGTCCGGGCCTGTAAGAACTACGGAATTTCAGGATGTCATTCAAACAAAGGAAAATTTCTGATTTCCTTAAGAGCAGTGCATTACCTGATACGTGTACAAACCGTGACAGTCAGGATACTAACAGTGGTGCTAAAAAGAGTTAAAATAGACAGTGAATGTAAAAAAGAAAACGGTAATGATGGTGCTAATACAGGGGAAGAGACTGAATCTCCGGTGACTGAAAACTGTGACACGTCTCAAGGTAGGAATGGAAGTAACAGTTCTCTTGGAATTATAGTAGGAAATTGTGTTACCCTATCACGTTTTCAAAACTGGCAAAAGACTAATGCGTGGCTGCACGTAAACGACAAAAACTTAGTAATATGCACAGTGTGTTTACAAGTTTGTGAACTTAAGGTGGAAAGCAGTGAACGTGTGCGTATCGATAACGCGTTTTTAGCTGGTGTTTCTGCTAATAACGCCAAAAAAATAAATGATAAAATCGGGGATCATGCAAAGTGTAAATCACACATGAAGTGCGTGGAAAACACGAGTATAAAAGAGAAGAAAAGTTTACAAAAATGCGTCACTGAAATGCAAAGTTGTGGGGAAAGCAGCATCAAGAAAAAGTAATCGCAACTGCTTCGTTGTTCAGATCTGCGTATGTAACAGCTAAACAGAAATTATCATTCAAATCGTATCCTGCAGTAATCGAACTACAAAAGCTTAATCGTTTATCAGTCGGTAATATGCTTCATTCTGACCATGTATGTCGAAATATCATTATGTTCGTAGGAGAAGAAATGAAAAAGAATCTTGCTCACTTCCTTGTAGAATCGGGTACAAACACCAGTATCATGATGGACGAAAGTACAACGGTTTCCAATAAAACTTGTTTAATAATATATTTACGTTTGTCCTTTGAGGAAATTGCTTGCAATTATTTTTTTGACATTGTTGAATTAGAAAGTGGGACAGGAGAATGCATTTTCAGTACACTGTTAGCAGCTCTTGAAAAGTATGGCATTACAAATTATGTAATAAAGAAACACCTTGTAGATATCATACCAGATGGTGCCTCAACAATACTTGCCCCTTACAAAGACGTAGCCGCTCTACTGCATAGTCATTCACATAAGGATTTAACTGTCGTTCATTGTATGAACCACAAAATGGAATTAGCTGTCCACGATGTTATGAATGATGTAGCAGATGCATACCATGTTGTTTTTGTTGTGGTCTTCAGTCCCGAGACTGGTTAGATGCAGCTCTCCATGCTACTCTATCCTGTGCGAGCTTCTTCATCTCCCAGTACCTACTGCAACCTACATCAATCTGAATCTGCTTAGTGTATTCATCTCTTGGTCTCCCCCTACAATTTTTACCCTCCACGCTGCCCTCCAATACTAAATTGGTGATCCCTTGATGCCTCAGAACATGTCCTACCAACCGATCCCTTCTTCTGGTCAAGTTGTGCCACAAACTTCTCTTCTCCCCAATCCTATTCAATACTTCCTCATTAGTTATGTGATCTACCCATCTAATTTTCAGCATTCTTCTGTAGCACCACATTTCGAAAGCTTCTATTCTCTTCTGGTCCAAACTATTAACCGTCCTTGTTTCACTTCCATACATGGCTACATTCCATACAAAAACTTTCAGAAATGACTTCCTGACACTTGAAGCTATACTCGATGTTAACAAATTTCTCTTCTTCAGAAACGATTTCCTAGCCATTACCAGTCTACATTTTATATCCTCTCTACTTCGACCATCATCAGTTATTTTGCGCCCCAAATAGCAAAACTCCTTTACTACTTTAAGCGTCTCATTTCCTAATCTAATACCCTCAACATCACCTGACTTAATTCGACTACATTCCATTATCCTCGTTTTGCTTTTGTTGATGTTCATCTTATATCCTCCCTTCAAGACACAATCCATTCCGTTCAACTGCTCTTCCAAGTCCTTTGCTGTCTCTGACAGAATTACAATGTCATCGGCGAACCTCAAAGTTTTTATTTCCTCTCCATGGATTTTAATACCTACTTCGAATTTTTCTTTTGTTTCCTTTACTGCTTGCTCAATATACAGATTGAATAACATCGGGGAGAGGCTACAACCCTGTCTTACTCCCTTCCCAACCACTGCTTCCCTTTCATGTCCCTCGACTCTTATAACTGCCATCTGGTTTCTGTACAAATTGTAAATAGCCTTTCGCTCCCTGTATTTTACCCCTGCCATCTTTAGAATTTGAAAGAGAGTATTCCAGTCAACTTTGTCAAAAGCTTTCTCTAAGTCTACAAATGATAGAATCGTAGGTTTGCCTTTCCTTAATCTTTCTTCTAAGATAAGTCATAAGGTCGGTATTGCCTCACGTGTTCCAGTATTTCTACGGAATCGAAACTGATCTTCCCCGAGGTCGGCTTCTACTCGTTCTTCCATTCGTCTGTAAAGAATTCGTGTTAGTATTTTGCAGCTGTGGCTTATGAACCTGATTGTTCGGTAATTTTCACATTTGTCGACACCTGCTTTCCCTGGGATTGGAATTATTAAATTCTTCTTGAAGTCTGAGGGTGTTTCGCCTGTTTCATACATCTTGCTCACCAGATGGTAGAGTTTTGCCAGGACTGGCTCTCCCAAGGCCGTCAGTAGTTCCAATGGAATGTTGTCTACTCAGGGGGCCTTGTTTCGACTCAGATCTTTCAGTGCTCTGTCAAATTCTTCACGCAGTATCGTATCTCCCATTTCATCTTCATCTACATCCTCTTCCATTTCCATAATATTGTCCTCAAGTACATTGCCCTTGTATAGACCCTCTATATACTCCTTCCACCTTTCTGCTTTCCCTTCTTTGCTTAGAACTGGGTTTCCATCTGAGCTCTTGATGTTCATACAAGTCTTTCTCTTATCTCCAAAGGCGTCTTTAATTTTCCTGTAGGCAGTAACTATCTTACCCCTAGTGAGATAAGCCTCTACATCCTTACATTTGTCCTCTAGCCATCTCTGCATGTATACCATATACAGGTTTTTTTAGATTCCTCATATTCTGTGTTTTTTCGAAGTCCCAAAAATCAGAGACTACTACAAAGTGTTTCACAAGAATTATCCTCGCAGCTATTAAAACTAGGCCGTATTTTTCGCGTACGTTAGGTTGCTTCCTCATTTAATGCTGTTCGAGCTTTTCTTGAAAGTCACAGTTCTCTTGTCCATCTTTTTGAAAAACTGAGACATGATGGTTAGTCATCAACTCAGGAGAGATCTAAATTTGAAGGTTTACTAAAACATCTCACAAAGTGGTTGCTTGTAATGGAATTAGTTGTGCTTTATGAGACCCTAGAAGTTCTGCAAGTATTATCATTCTTTATGCAAAAGAGAAATTGTTCAGTCCTTAAAGCAAAACAGGAAATTGACGTGGCTATACGAACTCTTGAAACACTGAAAACGCCTCGAATTAGGATGATAGTACAACAGATGGAGGAAAAGCGCACATTCAAAGGGGTATTAATGAAAGAACCAACTTGTGATGAATATAACACATTTCAGACATTTCGGAAGAAATTTTTTCAGTCTTTGGTAGACAATATAAAAAACCGCTTTGAGGACTTGGATTTCTTTTCGAGTGTAGCCGTATTAAATTCAGATACATGGCCTTCAGATGATGATGTTTTACGTTGACATGTCAATTTCTCGCTTGTGTGATAAGGTGGATTTTAAATTACGTGAATGCACGTGTGCGTTACTAGTTAAAGATATTCGAATCTATAGAGAAAATCCTCAACACATGCCCAATTCTGTGAAGGAACTTTTGAAAGCAGTCGAAGTTATACCTATATCTACGGCTGAATGTGAACGCGGATTTAGTGCCATGAATTTAACACTGACTGATCAGAGAAATCACTTACAAATTCCGACACTTTCAAATCTACTTCTCATTTCAATAAATGGACCTCCACTGCATTGCTTCGATGTAGAAAAATTTGCAGCAAAGTGGATAAGAAAAAGAAGCCTTGCTTCTCAGCACCATTGTGCAATCGACAAACCAACAGGCAAACCCTCGAATCTTCAGGAGCAGTCTCATTCATCTCGTCTCTTCAACTAAACTCTTTAAGTTAAAATGACAATTATACACTTTAGTACTAGCTGAACCGGCCACACTTTGCTGTGGCTTTGTCGTAATACGATGATTTAACAAATTAACATTCACTCATAATTTCAGAGTGTTAAAGTTAAGCACAAAACAAAACCAAAATTTTTATTTTACATTTTATTCATCTCATATTTTAGTATAGTTTGAGTATCGTATATTACATGAATCATTTACAAAGTTGTTAATTAACTACATATGAAGATTTATTAATTTTATAAATGAGGTAAGTAAACTCTGCATTGCCCGGATGTCTCTACCTTCCCCTTATGTCCATCTCCTTCTTTTCCCACTCCCCATCTTCTTCTGCCCTTCTCTCTGTCCATCTGCTTTTCTCCTCTATCACCTCCTACAACCTCCGTCGCTCTCCCCTTCGCTAAGGTCAATTTCTCTCCCCCTCTAAGTCAATCTCCTCCTTCCATCTCTTTCTGTCCCTGCGACATCCAACATTTACATATTGAAAGCAGTAATTTGCGTCTACAATTGCCATAAGGACAATGCTGAATGTTTTTTTGTAGTTGATGTATTCACTTTACTTCCAGTATTCGGAGGACACATAATTTGCACATGTTTGCCATGTATGGCCCCTATGCAGTGAGGGAAATTCCACTTCACTTCGAAAAATCTTGCTACCTTCTGCTATTCTTCAGTATCCTTTGGAATCTGAAAAGTAAAACATACTCATTACTTTCCCTATTTTTTTCAGAGTGATGACACAGTATCAAAAGATGACGGCAATGTATCTCTTGAAGAACAAGTACTTCCCACATATGTCAAGCACATATTTTCAAATGTTCTTTTTAAAGCGCCCTTAGGGGAGTATGAACAGCAAACTCCGAGCATCGAAACATTGGTTGCTAAACCTAGCTGTGAAATTGTATATGTGGACAATAATAATTGTGACGAATTTTTTCAAACAGAAACAGAAGAGCTCAAATTAATTCGATTTTAGAAAGAAGTGTTTTTAACAGTTCTTTAATATCCATTTTAATTTGCTTAAGAATGCCAATAAAACATCACTTAAATGAAATCAGTATTGAATGTTGCGTGCATACCTTTATGTAATTCTTCAACACTAATGAAAAAGCTTCAAATACCTCTGGCACTATGAGGGAAATAGCAGAATATGATACTTTAAATAAGTACATTAGTGACTTGTATAAATCGCCAGTGGTTAAAAATCGTAATGTGATGGCCCATAGAATTCTTGGTGAAATACTGTCTTGGCAGTTGTTATCTTTCTTTACAATAAGAGGTGTAGTTAACTGCAGTAAGTAATTAAAGTCTTCAGTCGACATTCTCGTGAAATTACTAAATAATGCACCATCTTCTGCTTCTAGTTCTTAGGATACTATTTCATGGACCTTCTTTAAATACTCTCCTCTCCCAACACCGTTTTCTTTTCCTTTGGTTTTTATTTCCGTTGTTAACTGCATGTGCAAGTACCAAGTAGGCCGCCGCTGCGATTACTTTATCATCCATTATACCGCAAGACCGACACACGTGTGGCACAAATTCTGCTGCTTTGGTATAAATTAACCTGCCGCATGCAACATACGCCGTAAGATGTTGCCTGCTGTAGCATGCTACAAGACGACGCACGCCACATTTCCGTAGCATGCCACAATGTTGCAAGACGTCGCCCCAGCGTAGACGAGGCTTTAGAGCCAGGTCTGTATTGTATGGTGGATGTGATGTGTTGCGTGCGAAATTAAACCCTGCAATCAGATCCAAACGTCGTGGAAAACTGTGAATATGTGTCATCCTGCAGCAAGATAACGCTCACCCACATTCTGCCAAACGGACAGCCAACGCAATAAAAGAGTTGAGATTCGAGGTGCTGGAACATCCACCATACTGTCCAGACCTGACTCCAAGCAATTTTCACATGTTTGGACCCTTAACGGAAAGCACTGCAGGGAAGAAGATTTGAAAGTGATGAAGACACCATTGCTGCGGTGCAAAATCGGTCACCGATGCAACCGAAAAACGTATTTTCTTATGAAATAAAAAAGAAACTCGTAAAACGTCGGGAAAACTGCATTGAAGTCCAGGGAGGTTACGTAGAAAAATAATGCATGTTTTTCTATCACCAGAATAAGTACAGCTTTTCACAAATGTGCCTTAACTTTTTGAATTCCCCCGTATACCTGTATGTAGATGATTTTGTAAATAAGCTTTACCTATAATGTACTTTTAAAGATATAACAAGGGATGGCTTTTCTGATAGTGCATACGCGTGAACAGTGAGTTTCGGCATTAACATCTATTTATAAATAACTGTTTAACCATGGGTAACGCCACGGTCCAAGCTAGTAACATATATAATTATACTAACCCCCTAAGACATCCCCCCACTGGTAAAAGCACAAATCGTACACTGCATATGTCTGGAATTCTGAATTCACGCAGACTCTGGCGTTAGTTAACTTGCAGTTGTCGAATGCAGTGGAATCATTAGATATATTCCCGCTTTTGTCAGTCTGAAAATCAAGTATGATGAATGTAGACGTCTGTAGATGTGAACAGGTTTTAATACCCCATGTTTGTCTGCTTGCAGTCGGTAACACTGGCTACTCGAAAACTTCCCAAGAGAGAAATCCTAGTGATAGAAATGTACCGGAATTCAGGTCTTTTAAAAGCTTCAAACGCTCCTCGTCTGATACACTAATGTGTGGTATTTTCCGTATTATCTTGCTAATTGTGATCATATTCTCCTCTTGAGCTCCTTTAATGTATGAGTTATTATCCGTCGCACTCCGCACCAGAGTGAGTTCCTGTTTAGCATTTATAGCAATCTGTCTCATGTCCTAAAAGTAACCCATAAACATTTTTAAAGGAATGCATGCAGTAAATCGCTTGTACTCTGCAACTGCTCTATCCTTCGGATCGTCTATGAATCATCCCGCATTTTCTAAAGCACTGAAATCCGTGGTTGATGTAGAGACATATGCTTTAAGGGTTGATGTTATGCCACATTGTGTGCACGGTCGATCTCAGACCAACTGAGTTGATAGCGTATCTCTTGAAACAGGGATGCTAAGGCGTTACGTGTAAACTTGGCTCTCACTGTATCCGCCGTCGGTTTCATTGAATGACCCCTCCAAATATATGAAACTCTTGCATGGAAGCGTCAGCGCTTCTTGGTGCTGGAGGACAATCCTAATTTCACCATTCTTGTTAAATGTGGTTGAAGTGTAAGGTTTATGTGAGAAGTATTTCTGAAGTATAATTCATCATTCTCTACTGAACTGGTTATACTGAGTGACGTCATCATTGCTAGGTTTCAAGCCAACTGATTTAAGAAACTCGTAGTTGGCACGTGTTATCACTTTGCGGTTCCGCGCCGAAGTGACGTGCGATGGATTGCGTGCCGTGGATTTGTACTGTGTGCCGATCTTGGCTTAGATGTAATCGTACAATGATTTCCTCGCCACAAAAATCAACAAGTTGATTATTCTGGCTCACAATACGCTACTCCAAATAGTCCAGTGTCTGAACTGTCACTGGAAGGTATATTGCAATGGAAGGAGTTTCAACAGTCTTGTACCTCGTTGCAGCTCAGGGGAAGAATCCGTAAATAATACGAATCAGACGGTCGTTGTGATAGGAGTTCGTTGCAACGTAACACTCCGATTGTGCTGACGGGCAGTATATCAACAGCCTGATCTGACTTGTAATATTTACTTGGATCTTTCTTCAAAACATGTCATTTTGTGAAACCCCATAAGCCCTATTGAACCTTTCTGGCTAAAGTCAATCGTTGCATTTACAGTCCTTATATCATATTTAAGTGTATTGATGTTTGCATGTAGCTCAATAAATTTTCCAGACTATTTTAAGACTTCGTTTGAATCGTCGATATCGTATGCGCCCGGTTCTATTTTCACAATGCCTTTTTCACCATTAATATCCAGATGTAGTTTGTTGTTAGTCTCAGTGATATTTGGGATACCGTTGTACGGCTCCAGTCCAATCAATGCAATACTTCAAACACCAATGCTCAAATCAACTCAATAAATCAGCTCAATAAATTTTCCAGACTGTTTTAAGACTTCGTTTAAATCGTCGATATCGTATGCGCCCGGTTCTATTTCCACAATGCCTTTTTCACCATTAATATCCAGATGTAGTTTGTTGTAAGTCTCAGTGATATTTGGGATACCGTTGTACGGCTCTAGTCCAATCAATGCAATACTTCAAACACCAATGCTCAAATCAACTGGAGGGAAGTAATTTGCACGCAATACAGATGATCGTTCTTTTAACGTCAAATTGTACGACATTACATCTCAACCTCAACTGATGAAGGAATGTTTTAAGCTCCTCCTTACATAGTAGCATGCTTCTTTTTCTTTGTGAATGTCAAGAGAAACATGATGCACAGATGTCCACAGAGGTATGTATTAAAGTCTTAATAGCTCCGATAATTGTAGAGCGCACGTCTTCTGTGAGTGAAGTATCGCTGTATTCATTCCGGCGGTTGCAGGTCACCAAATGAGCCTAAATAGTAGACGTATCCGCATTTATCATGGCGTGTGACACCTAGTGGGTGCCAGGACCTTCAGCAACATCTAAATTTACAATGGCACATTCATCAGTTTTCCACATAGTCTTCGGTAATGTATCCCGCATAAACACATCATGGAATCTCGGAATGTTGAATTTTTTCTAACAAACTTGAGAAGAGCAGCGTTTGTGATCCTGTAGGACTGCTAACGGACTTTCCTTTAATTTATGGATACATCATGCCCTTTCCAGTACGATTTCAAGTATAGTCCTTTCCCGATGGCTCTGGCTTCCATCAAGTGGTTATGTCTTCTTGCCCCTTCTAACTGCGCTTCGGAGTTCTGCGCGTTCTTGACTGTTCGAGCAATAGTTGCAGCACCACCAGCGAGGGAACCCACCGCCGAGAGTGCGGGGATGAGGAACAAGAAAACACCAGACGTCTTGGGTATTGGTAGAATTATAAGAGCTTTAAGGGATCCTCCTCCTCATCTTCTTCTTCTTCTCGCGCCTTTCAGAGCGGTTTTAGCTTCACACTTCGCTGTCAGGATACAGTTCTTCAAACAGCTCTGCTTTCACCCTTCTTCTTTTTCTTGTTTACTGCACAACGTGCAGCATTCATAACTCGCTTGAAGTTCATCACTTTTAAACTGCAAATGCTGCAATGCAGTGATGTACAACAATATCCTTTCTTTTCCGTATCGCCTTAGCCTTATCTGCTAAAATCCTATCTCCGATGTGATGACTTGAGAGATCTTTATACGCTACATATGCAATGTCATGTTCTATATACGCTTCGTCGAGCAGATTAACCCACTTATCACCTCGTGCCAAGCGTTTCCGAATCTTTGTTGCATGTCCACAGTAGCTATACCCCGGAATGTGTAATACTAGTGGCAGTTTGTCTTGTCTCGAATACCACTGCTCCTACAATGCGTCTCATAGCACGCATGTTATGCTACTGCGGTGGTTGTGGACTGTGCATGTGCAAATCGTTAGCATTAATCCATCTCTTTTGTGCTGCAGGAAACCCATGCAATTTGACTAGTGCTCTATTTCCCCGACGTCGTATGACTCTCTCTACGAGAAACATATCCGGTTCTGAGCTTTTCCGCAACTCCTCGGTGTATATGCAACCTGCAGTTTCCTCGCCTTTACGATCCTTCAAGATGTAGGTTCTAGGATTCGTTCTTTGCACTTTGCAAACTGTAAATATCTCTGTTGACCACTTCGGTAGATATGATTTCTCTAATGCTTTCTTATATTTTGAGATACCTAACAAATAATCTAGATTAAATTTCTGTTTGCATGAATCCGGCATTTTAATGTGATAGTCCACGGCATCACGAATATCGATGTCTGATTTTGATTGTGGTATGTTTGGTTCGATTATACTGAGCAATTATTTCTTGGAGGATATCTGTCCATTTGTATGATACGCGAAGATTAAAACGAATTCACATTTGACCTTTTATTGATCTTTTCAGACGCTCCACGATACTTGCTTTCAGGTAGGTGAATGTTGTAACGTATTCCATACCGCTGCATCACGGTCTTGGAAAACCTATTGTAAAACTCTCCACCGTGATCGGTTTTGAGGTTGTCTGGGGATCGATTCGTCCCTGTATGCAGCAAGCACTCAAACACATTCGCGAGATTTCTACCCGTTTTTGTTTTAACAGGTAATGCCCAGGCGGGTTAGGAGTTTGTGTGAATAAACATTTAAATATATTTTAATTCATTAATCTTATGTGAATATTCCCTGATATATATAAGATCAGCCTGCCGTAAGTCACCCAAACCTTCAATCATAACATGCTTACGAGGGCATGTTTTGAGTGCTGCTTTGTGAAGTTCTCGAACTACTGTCTCCACACTTATTCGATGATGTCTCTCTCTCAAAGCTCATTAATTATTGAAACGGCCTCATCCGAATGAGCTGTATAACCTGCAGCAGCTGATGCCATTAGTAGTCATAGTCGATCTATTCTCTCGTCGGGGTCGTCATAATATATATACTGTGGCATCACTGCTTTATGCACAATGTAAATACCATCGCCGTTACTGTTATTGTTTTTGTTTTCGTCATTAGGTATTGGTTTTATGATGGTTTTATATTTCTTGTTGCTCAAGATTTTTGCTGATCTTATGTACATCAGTCAAATGCAGTATTTCTCGGTACATTTCCCTATCAGTAACTGAATAATTTATAGTTCTTTTTGGTGGGTCTTAGGAAAATAAGATTTATAAACCCTGGTGTCCTCTCAAACCGTTTTCACCAATCTGTGTTGTGTCATAAGTTACGTGTATATGCTGCGTGCCCAACATGTGCAGTCTTCCCCTGCTAACGCCAAATGTTCTGTCTATCTAACCAGGGACGTGACGGATAATGAATTCGTCAATGCAACTCCATCGTTATCACGTGGTTTTGTTTTTGCCAAGAGCTGCCTGTGAAATACAGTAAACGGCTTAAAGGCCTCTCTTGGTGTTTGCTGTCGATCCATATGCCCTAACCTTAATAACCGTAATTTCTCTCGAATGGCTTCCCGCGCTTGAATGACTTTCTGCTTCGACGACATCTCGGTGTATACTACTCAGACGTCTCCATAGCCTAAGACTTTACACATCCGCTCTTGTTCCTCTTGTTATCTGCCTTCTCCCCTTCTCAACAACAAAGACCTCTGTATTTAATTTCCCCTCAATAGCCTCGATCTTTTCAGTTAAGTCGGTTACTTTGTTACCGATTTCATTAATTACCTCATTTAATTTGATGACCATTCACAGAACAGTCTGGTAATGCGTCTCTAGCTCCATGCTCATACCTCCAACTTTATGCCCTATAGCTTGAATCCATGTACAAGCGAGTGTTCTGTCTGCGTACACCCATCCTCTCGGGTTGAGAGCTAGACGTGTACCAGAATTTGTCCATGGTGCAGCGTATAATCATGTACTCACCTCTCTTACCAGGTTATATACACAGAAACTCTTGGAAGTTTCGCTTGTACCAACCATCATTCAATTTTCTTGTTTTATCAATAACGACAAACCCATACTGTGAATGATTCCAGCAATCTGCACATATTTTTAGAAAATCATTGAACAACATGTCAGTTCGTACATGTGCATGGTAAATGTGTTTTAAATTCAGATTTTCTTTTCTGAAAGTAATAATGAGGTTCTAATTATCCCTAACCAACGGTTTCCGGAATCTGAAATATGTTTTTCCTATATAAAATATTTCAGCACCCATATGACGACTGCAACAGAAATATTTTCGAGTTTGCTCTTGGTTTTCCACAGGAACATCGTCAAATACGAAGATAGTGTTTGACTTTGCTTTTTCGGGTGGGAGGATATCACTGCTTTCGCTGAACGTCGTGTACTTAACACCTTTTATAGCGCGCGATGTCTCCTGTAATGGCTCATACTTGGGCTGAAATGCTGTTTTTGACAATACGGAAACATGTTCAAATCGGACTCCATCTACATGTGTTAGCAGCGTCATGACATAAGATGGTTCAAATGGACTTAACATCTGAGGCCATCAATCCCCTAGAACTTACAACTACTTAAACCTAACTAACCTAAGGCCAACACACACATCCATGCCCGAGGCAGGATTCGAACCTGCGACTATAGCAGTCGCGTGGTTCCGGACTGAAGCGCCTAGAACCGCTCGGCCAGCACGGCCGACACCATGACGACATAAGCCTTGTCACATTTGGATGGACCTACAATGAGAAAGTCCTTGTGGTGATGATGTTTCACCCACCCTGCCATGACACTGCGTCAGGTACTGACATGTAGTTTGCATATATAAACTTGTAAGGCTGGCAATAGTATATGTAGCCACTATAGCTGCATCACTTAACCAACTTAGCTACATTGGCTAGTAGAGAAATGAGCTATTTATTTTGCCCGTGAAGAGTCACTTCATCATTCATTCAATGATGGTGAAGAGAGGGGGGCATGATATAGGTGTAGAATTGAAAATAATGATATTAATAAGTGTAGTACTTGGACTATGGTGAGAGAGGTATGAAATAAAACACGAACACTGTGTGAGATTATATATACATACATTATTTATTTAAATTTCATACATCAGGTGCAGTATTAAAAAAAATCATCAGACTCTCTATCTTCTTCTTCTTCTTCGCACCTGTACAGGTTCTGTTTTGATTCTGCGTTCATGTGCAAACAAAGTTACTGCTCCAAATCATCATAATGTACACTATGCAGACGTGGGAAGTTTACATCATTGTATGCGGATTCTAGGCTCGACAACCAATGACTCACGCTCTCCAATGCAAGGGGTAGCGCAGTATCCAGGTCGTGTAACTTCGTAACTGAGGCTTGCCGTAGATAGACACACTTGTCAGCCGATTTCACACGTAGTGCAGAGTGACGCTGTTGTAACAGATAATGTCACAATGTCACACTACTAAGGCGAATGTCCGGGGGGAGGGGGTGGGGAGGGGCGTGGGGTGGGGGTGCGGGGGGGGGGCGGGGGTGGTATGAATTGGATAAGTCATTTGCTGATTGATGTAGCACTCTGCAACACATATTTCTCCTAGCCGAACTCAAAAATAAAGTTATCGATGCGTTTACAATTTATATTCCCACATGCAAGGCCCAGTAACGATGTGCTTCTATACCCACGTTTACACATTTTGTTCCACTGGGAGTTAATCGGTATGTTGAACTGAAATGCATGGGTACAATCGATACCTTCTTATCCACAGCATCTGCCCTGTGTGCCGGCACTAGCAAAGGGATGTTCTGCTGGCATGGGTCGTGTATCAGTGACCAGTACTGTCCTGTATCTTGCTGTTGTTTAGGAGCACCAGCAGCGTTCGATGTGTTGGGACGAGACTGCGCGTCCTCATCACACAAATCGATGAGTGGGACAGACAATAACAGCTCCTTGCCCTGCTCCAGCAAATGGGCTACGTATGCTACAGAATCCCACGTGCTCGCTACGGGTCTGACGTTCTGGAGGCTGTTGCTGCCGCAGGTTCAGAGGTCGGTGCAGGTCTCGACAAGATGGCAGCTGAGGTTGCTACAAGTCTGGCCACCGCAAAGATCGACATGTTGGCGCTCGCCCCTGCAAGCTTGGACTTGTAAGACATCAGATCACTTGAAGTTTGCTCCTGTAGTTTATATATATATATATATATATATTTATTTATTTATTTATTTTGTGCTCTCATGTTATCGCCAGTCTGATTTAAATATTTGCCATTACATCGACTTAACACGTTTAAACAAGAACAAATTGCATCTCTGAGCAAAATGGACCTACTCCATATCTTTCTGTCAAGATCTTTGCTAGAAGCAACACTTGGATGCTGGCCAAGTTTCGTTGCCACAGTGTAAATAAATACAGACTGTGTAAAAGTAAGCGAAGTGATGTACCAAGTGGCCAACAAAATGGAAGCCAACTGATGGACACTAACGAAAAAGGCGAACCACACTGTCCGAGTAAGTAAGAAACAAAATTTTACATCCATATTGACAGGTAAACAATATGCATGGCGATACTTCAAAGTGTGTTCCATCTTCTTGTCACAGAGCCTGCAACCAGCATTATGCTAGAAATAGTGAAGTAACTTCTAGAAAACCTTCTGAAGATGAACCTGAAAAAGTTCAAAAATCGGTTCATGCAATAATAAATAACTATTAAAAAAGTGACTGGGTGCTGTTTCATATATTTACCTTCAGGTAATGGTCATGGGTTCTAAAATATCCATAATGGATAACCTTAATCTTCTTCCTCTTTTGCTGCTGCTGCTGCTGCTGCTGGCTGACTGAGCGAGGCTGGGGTCACAGAGCTGCTGAGCCTGCCCCATACCCCCTCCAGTGGCGTCGCCAGATACCACAATCCTACTGGCTGAAGTCTAACACACGACCAGATTTAGGGTTGCTATTGGTTCTTGCCCTTTTTCTCTGGACCGCTTTCTTGGACTACATCATGGGAGAGGTGGTGTTGAAGGGTGGGGGGGGGGGGGGGGGGAGAGGCACACTGCTCTCTGGTGGTTGTGTTGTGAACAAGTTCAGTCGGTCTCCAACCCTCAGGGTGAACACCTATAGCTCATGTGGAATAGGGCAAAGCTATGGATACTGCCCTCAGCTGTGGGCTTGCATGTAGTACACATATTAAATTCATCCCTGCTCATCGTCAGCATTTCCTCAGTTGTTCACATGGATGCATGTGCCAGAGTGGGAGAGCATCTCACCTCTCGTGATTCAGCTGGACTTTTAGCAAACACTTTACATTTACAGCACACGCATTTATCAGTTTGAGCTGCGAAGCGTAACTTAGTGTGTATTTGACTTCACCAAATATCAATGCTATCGACACAGTCCTCAGATGCTAATATAATACTCCTTCTCCAGCACAGACATCTCGTCCATTGAACACAGTAAACAGTTACGTCCATCCTCCCAGTCCAGCAGCTAGACACAGAGTGAGTCCTTTCTCACCATTTTCCCCCAGACCACCATCTTTGATTACGTCATGGGAGGGGAGAGGGACGACAGTGGCCTTTGGTGGTAATACTGTGAACTTGGTCAATTGGACCTGGACCTCATGGTGAACACACTGGGTGGAGCTACTGTCTGTAACAACTCAAATTGTTTAAATAAACAATGCATGCAAAATAGAGGCTAACGTCCATGCTATCCAGCAGCCCAGCACAGACTGAGTCCTCCTCCTGCCAATTTTCAGATGGTGCAGGGAAGATAGGGCAGGTGAGGGGATGAGAGGGGGAGGGGGAGGGGGGAGAGGGGGAGGGGGGGAGGGGGAGGGGAGGGAAAGTGCGTTAGGATAGTGCAGATAGCACAAATGTCCTATTTTCCCGTCAAAATTTGAATTTCCCGTCACATCAGTGCAACGTTGCCACAGCTATGGCTGTCGTCTTGGATTCGCCATCTTGAATAAATTTGGCAGCAATTCAGAGTGGGGTGACGCTGGCTATCATCTACTACTACTACTACTACTACTACTGCTACTACTACATGTTCTACTCTCACAAACTATTAAAATTTTAGTGATGTCTGATGACCTCTTCACACCAGTTTTTGTGCGAACAGTTGTCACAAGAAAATTAGATCTAGTAAAAGTAACACATTTAAGACACCCCTTGAAATTTCATCTGTAGGTCTTATGAACAGAACAGTTGATTCCTCTCTTATACAAATAATGAAATTAATTTTGGTCTGCCGACCTCCGCGCACCAAGAATTGCACAACCAATATATACTCCCTTCTTGTATTAAATTGTGCCTCCCTACTTTATCACATACAATTTCAATTCATCATTACATTATGCAAAGCATAAAATCTTAACAACTGCACATGGAAAGACCCTTATTTATACACAATTTTTTTCACACTAGACTCTTCGTCCGCAAGGTACAACTCCGTTGCCGTTGTCACATACAATATTTACCTCGCCGGTTTGGATATCTTTTGATTCTCACATTTTCCGCCTTTCGCCTGCTGTAATTCGAGCCCTCTTCACCAAAGGACTTTTGCGTTTGCAGACAAATTTTGTGACTACCCCTGGAACACAATTTTTAGTTTCGAGAAATCCATTTCAGCCCAATATCATCATTAGCGGATAACCCAACACATTTTATGTCTCTTGCGCTCTCTTTGTGGTTGCGCTGCTTAAAATTACTCACCATTTTATCCACATTACTGGCATTGTTCCTATTCAAACGTCGAGAAGTTCACCGATTATTCTAATTGCCTTCATTGAGCCCACCTGCACTTCTCTCATTTACTGACATCAGCATACATTGTCAACGCGGGTGTCATCGATGTTACTGTACAATTGAGTACGTGGAATGAAATTAGCAGTGGCCTAATACCGTGGAATCGACATGTCCCCCGTTTACAGTACGTGTCAGCTGCGCCCTGAAATTGCGCTTTTCCCTAAAGTTTACAATTTTGCATTGTCCGTCGATACGTGTATACATATAAATTTTTAACCAATTTGCATAAATCTTTCGTGATGCGCCGTTTTTTGGTATTAGAGTGTATTTATGTTTTTTGTACACTGAAGTACCAAAGAAACTGGTATAGGGATGCGTCTTCTAATACAGAGATATATAAACAGCAGAATACTGCGCTGCGGTCAGCAACGCCTATATAAGGCAACAAATGTCTGGCACAGTTGTTAGATCGGTTACTGCTGCTACAATGACAGGTTATCAAGGTTTAAGTTAGTTTGAACGTAGTGTTATAGTCGGCGTACGAGTGATAGGACATAGCATCTCCGAAGTAGTGATGAAGTGGGGATTTTCCCGTACGACCATTTCACGAGTGTACCGTGAATATCAGGGATCCGATGAAACATCAAATCTCCGACATGACTGTGGCCAGAAGAAGATACCGCAAGAACGGAACCAACGACGACTGAAGAGAATCGTTCCACGTGACAGAAGTGCAATCCTTCCGCAAACTGCTGCAGATTTCAATTCCGGGTCACCATATCATTGAAATGGGCTATTGGAACCGAAGGCCCACTCGTCTATCCTTGATGACTGCACGACACAAAACTTTACGCCTCGCTAGGGACCGTCAGCATATACATTGGACTGTTGATGATTGGAAACATGTTGCCTTGTCGGACGAGTCTCGTTTCAAATTGTATCGAGCGGATAGACATGTACGGATATGGAGACAACATCACGAATCCATCGACCATGCATGTCAGCAAGGGAGTGTTCAACCTTGTGGAGGGTGTGTAATGGTGTGGGGCGTGTGAAGTTGGAGTGATATGGGACCCCTGATACGTCTAGATACGGCTCTGACAGGTGACACATACGTAAGCATTCTGTCTGATCACTTGCATCCATTCGTGTCCATTGTGCATTCCGACGGACTTGGGCAATTCCAGCAGGACAATGCGACACCCCACACGTCCAGAATTGCTTCATAGTGGCTTCGGGAACATTCTTCTGAGTTTAAACGCTTCCACTGGCCGCCAAACTCCCCAGACACGTACATTACTGAGAATATCTCGGATGCCTTGCAACGTGCTGTTCAGAAGATGTTAAATCCAACCTCGTCGTCAAATATGGGTGTCTAGGAAAGTTTCATTATCGGATCGCTAGACAACATTCAAAGAAATCGTATTAATAAGTTTTATTACAAGAGGAAAAGATTACAACACTTTGTCAGTTTCACAGAAGTGTCGCAAGCAAAGGGTGACATGAAAAATAAGCAATGTTGTTCAGTATAAACGATTCCCAAGTCTGTGTTACATAGATTGTACAAGCAAAGTAACTAGTGTCAATGCTGCTATCGAACTCGCTAATCTTGAACTCTTCAACTGGGCCGCGACCAGTCGGGAGCGTGGACGCCTTGACGTCCTGATGGGCTGGAAGCTGTCGCTACAGGGAACGTCACCTCCAGACGTACCCCATCCCCCGGTTTTCGCTCTGGTGGAAACGTGCCCGGAAAACCTCAAGAAGCGTACGCATCCACCTCCTGAGGCCCATAGCAAGGTGTAGAAGGCGTCGGTTGCTGCGGCGCCGGCGGCTCCAGGTCCACCGGTAGGACGAGAGGAGGCGGAGGAGGCGAAGGCTCCGTCTCCGTGGGGACGTCCCGCGTTGTCGTGATGACACCGTCTGGCGGCTGCTGTGGCCGTGCCGTCTTCGTGATACGTGAATCTGGGGGAAGAAGCAGGGAAGGATCACCGTACACATGACAGTGGCGAAACTGATTGTGATGTCGGCGCTGCAATCCGTCTGGGCCTGAAATGAGGTACACGCATGCGCCAAGTCGACGAAGGGGCTCGCCTCGCGCCCACCATCTGCTGCGGCTAAGAACCCTGTAAAAGACAATAACACACGGCACGAAACGGCATTTGCGACCTTCCTTCGGCGCCGGGCTCAGAGGAGGGTGGAACAGGTAGAGCGGTGTCCGATGGTGGCGGCTGTGACACGATTCCGCCGGCGATGGTCCATCTCGTGGATGCGAACGATAAGAGGCGAGAAACAGTTGCAATGCTTCATCCTAGTGTGTGCGGAGTGGAGCTTAGCAGTCTGCTGCTTGAGGGTTCTGACAAAACGTTCCGCTTCGCCGTTTGACTGTGGATGGGACGGTGCACTAGTTAGATGCTGTATGCCACTGGGTTGCGTTCACAGAATGTTTCAAATTCATTTGACGTGAACTGAGTGAGCCGTGGGCGGCTCGTATTCGCTTCACCTCGTATTTTACATCCTGTTATTTTTTCTTTTCTTTCTTTTTTTTAACAATACCGCCACCTCGGTATGTTAGTTTCAATTTCTGTTGTCACTGCGTTGTTGCTTTGCCCGCCCGTGAGCGGCAGCAGCAGCGCTTACCGATATAGCCCTGCCGCATTATCATTGTTGTCTGCTATTACTTCCCGGTTCACGTCTGTCGTGCTGCGAGTAGGAACGTGCCTGCAGTGCAGTCCGGACCTGGCAGCCGTAGAGTTGGGACGCCCCGGAAGTCAGTCGGATTGGAGCAGTGGTGAGGCTTGGATAGCCGTGACTCGCCCGACCGTCGCCGACACACATGACTTGAACTGGGGACGGTCTCGGTCGATCGTCGGTTGGTCGTCTTACCAGAGGACGTGTATTTGCTCGCTGGTCGCTTACGGGTTGGCGGTGTGTGTCTCAACTTGTGGTTCGGCCGTGTCATTGCTCGGTCACTGCTTTTAGCATTGGTTGCGATCTTCGTCTTAGTCTTTGTGAAATTGTGTGCAGCTTGTGATCTCAACTGCTCAGTTATTTTAGTGCTGTCTCCGTGCTGGTGTGCGAGCAGTCGGTCGGTTGGTGTGGATCAGCCAGGAAATCTCCGCGCGGCGCAGTGGGCTGGGCCCACTGGCGGTCTACACGCAGTGTCGGAGTGTGTGGGAGCTGTTCCGATTGCTACGAGGTTCGTGGCTCACCGACCCAGGACATTAAATTTCAGTGGTTATTTAATTACCGAAGACAGTCGGTTCACATTGTGCCGTTGGTTTTCATGGTTGGCTGTTGGGGATATTCCCGTGAGCAACAGCGAATGTTCGAGTTGGTGAAAGTTTGGCCACTATCGGGTGGAGTTTAATTGTATTTTCGTTATTTGAAGTCCAAGTCCACCAGCCGGATTTTCTGCCTTGTGGCCGTTAGCGTTCCGGTTACCGGTTCTGGCCGCTGGCATAAAATTCAGGTAGTGTCCTTTCCGCCGGCCGCGGTGGTCTCGCGGCTCTAGGCGCCCAGTCCGGAGCCGCGCGACTGCTACTGTCGCAGGTTCGAATCCTGCCTCGGGCATGGATGTGTGTGATGTCCTAAGGTTAGTTAGGTTTAGGTAGTTCTAAGTTCTAGGGGACTGATGACCACAGATGTTAAGTCCCATAGTGCTCAGAGCCATTTGAACCATTTGAAACTTTCCACACCGTGTTGTCGCTGTCCAACATGTATGTGTAGTTTTGATAGCTTATGCTTACTTGGTTGTGGGCGGCTACGTCTTTTACGTTCTGGCTTTGGAGTTCCTTGTGTACTGGTCGGTTAGAAAGGAAGTCGTCTTGTCGGTGGGTCCGTTGACTGTCTCTTGGTTGGGTTACCGGCGGATCAGATATAGTTGCCCCGACTACCTGTCTCTCCTAAGCGAACGTTAGTATTTCAAGTGCAGACCGACCCCGGAAACTTCTCAGTGCCGCTGGCTGTACTGACTTTTCTCATTGGTGTTTGATTGTGTATTTTAATGGCTCATAGCCGTTGGTTTAAGTTTGTATGCTTTTAGTTGGGTTTTAAATAATGGACCTTCTGCCTTTTGAATTGTGTTTTTCAATCATGGACTTCCATCCGTGTTAAATTTAAAATTCCTTACTTATTAAGTCTTAGATTGTTTGGGCCTTCAGCCTCCTCTTTTAATATTATTTAAGCTTAAAGGTTTCTGCCTTCTGCCACTGAAAATTTATTGTAGTTGTGTTTTTAAATCTTGGGCCTTCAGCCGTTATAAAAATTAAAGAAGTTGTGCCCTGTGTGACATTTACAGTCGATAGTTAACCTCGGAAATTTGCACAGTAATGTTTGGACAACTAAAGTTGTGTGTGTTAGAGTGTAACTGACACCCGCTCATTTTTGGCCGCTTTCCACAATTCCAACTACCTTTTCTGTCCTGCGGATTTAACAAGGCGTTTCACTTACAGCCGTTGTTCAACACAGTCATTTCAGACAAACCTTCGAGGTAAAAAATAGAGGGCAACGCCTGAATTGTGCTACGTGACCTTGTCGAGTTCATTGCCACAGCAAAAGGAAACTTGCTGTAAGAGTGTTTCAAAAACGTTCCGCAAAGTCTATGTTCCCACGTTGCCATGGTGATTGCGACTTAGGCCAAGCAGAGAATTTTTCTGGCTGAGCGGAGTGATTTTGCGCACATGTGTGATACTGTGACGTCATGTGTTCTATTTGGGTGCCCACACCCTGCCAAGCACAGTGTCGACGCGCTGTTTCGTACGAACAATCCCCCAGTGTCCTTGGTGAAGCAACTGCAACACTTCTTTTGCAAAGCTTTGGGATCAACGCATGTCACTGTCCACTGCCATTCTGAACAAGAATCACTCCTTTCTGTATAGCAAGGCTATGCCGACGAGCAAAGTATCGGCGCACTACGGAGTTGTTTATCCTAGCGTCTAGGCAATGAGCGAGCGTAAGGTGTACGAATGTATTTTAGCAAAATGTGCAGATCTGAATCAGCTTCCGTAACCTTTACAATTTTCCTATAGTTCAGAGGAAAGGATTCAAGCAACTCAGAAGCGTCAAAGTCTGTTCAAAGATGTTAAAATGTGTGTTAATTCCTAAGGGACGAAACTGCTGAGTTCATCGGTCCCTAGACTTACGCATTACTTAAACTAGCTTAACCTCACTTATGCTAACAACAAAACACACACACACACACACACACACACACACAGTCCTATATCCAAGGGAAGACTCTAACCTCCGGCGGGAGGGGCCGGCTCAAATGGCTCTGAGCACTTTGGGACTTAACATGTGAGGTCATCAGTCCCCTATACTTTGAACTACATAAACCTAACTAACCTAAGGATATCACACACATCCATGCCCGAGGCAGTGTTCGAACCTGCGACCGTAGCGGTCGCGCGGTTCCAGACTGAAACGAGGGGCCGGTCAAAGTCCGTGTCAGGGCTAATCGGAAGACGTGAAAGTGCGTCCACATTACCATGTTTAGCTGTCGTCCGATACACAATCTCGCACTGGGATTGAGATAACAACGAAGCCTATCTTTGCAGCTTTTGGGCGGTTCGCGCTGGATGCAACAAGAACTGCAATGGCTTGTGATCCGTTACTAAGCAGAATTTTCTGCCATACACGATGGCCAATGCTTCTTTCCCTACTTGTGAATAGTTACACTGAGCATTGGACAACACTTATGGTGCGAAAGTAATAGACCTATCTTTGTCACCAATTCTGTGCGAAAGCACTGCACCTATTCCGTAAGAGGAAGCGTCGTCTTGCAACACAACTGGTTTATCAGAGTCAAAGTGAACCAAGCGTCGATCACTGAGCAATGCTTCTTTCAGTTTTTGGAAAGCGTGTTGGCACTCATAGGTCCAAACAAAGGGGGATGTTCTTTCGACACAAGCGATGCAAAGGAGCTGCGATTTGTGCAGCATTCGGTATGAACCGAATATTATAGTTCATTTCTCCTAAGACTAACTGCAGTTCTGTGGCATTGCGTGGAAATGACAGGTCACGTATGGCTAACAAATGTGATTGTAGAAAATTTACATCGTGACTGTTTATGACATCACCAAGATACTGCTACACTTATCCAGTCTACAATTTAATCCTGGAGCAGCTAACAAACGAAACAAACCATGTAAATTTGCAATACGATCTTCACGTGTACGACCTGCTACGATAATATCGTCCAAGTAGTTTGAACAGTTGGGCACTTGTGTAGTCAGCTGTTCCAAATACCGTCGGAAAATGGCGGGTGCGGAAGCACTGTCAAAGGCAAAGGCAAATACCGAAATAAGCACGCACTTTTTGAGATTCTTCATCTAGTGGTATTTGAAGACACGTCGCGCAAATCAAATTTTAAAAAGTAGCGACCAGCACTTAGTTTGTCCATGAGATCCTCTGGGCATGGCAATGGATAAATATCAATGACAGTTTGTGGGTTGACTAAGTCTACAGTCAACACAGAGGTTAATGCGAGCTGAAGGTTTGGGGAACAAAACCAATGGACTTGCCCATCGACTAGCTTGTACAGGCGCTATAGCTTCACTGTCTTGCAATTCTTTAAATTCAGCAGCGACTTTATCCCGTAATGCAATGGGAACAGTTCTGGCCCGACAAAATTTCGGCTGCTCATTGTCTTTCTTACTAGTATGTGCAACGAAACTTGCAGACTTGTCTAAACCTTCAGGGAACTCTTTCAGCAAGCGAGCTACACTGTCTTTGGCATTGAGTGCAGTCACTGACAACACATTGTCCTGAATTTGAAATCCCAACAAATCAAACGCATCAAGGCGAAATATATTCTCATAATCGCGTGATTGTAGCACAATGAAAGTCACAATTCGCGTGTGCGAGCGATACATGGCAGGCAAAGTACATTTTCCGACAACTGGAATGTCTTGTCCATTGTAAGCCGTCAGTTGCGTGCTAGTTTTAGACAGTTGTGGGGAGCCTAACAGTTCATATGTGTTACACAATTCAGCAATGTAACAGAGGCACCGTGTCCAACTGAAATTTCACCCGTCTTCCACTAATATGCAAATAAAAAGTTTGATGAACTGGCTGGCGTAGCTTTGATTTTTGTGAGTGAGTAGAATTCTTGTTTGTTCCGTGACAAACATACGGATTTACGTAACCTTGCTTGCCACAAGCTTAACTCTGTGCTTGCCTGGATGGGAGATCTTGGCGTTTGTGACGTGAATAGCACCGTGTCCACGACTTAATTCTCTTCACCTGTGTACGGAACTGTGTACGCGGGGTGGTGCAGGGGGGCTGTTGCTGTCTATGCAGGTCGTAAGCAAGGGATGACAAATTGGTGGCTGCTCAAATGTATCGGCCACTGCGGCACCTGAATCGTACTGACCTACAATTTGTACTAAGTGCTGAAATGATGGGTCTGGCTGTTTCAAAACCTGTTCTCTGATATTAGTTACATTGTACATGATAACATCACGCGGCATTTCATCTCAATATAAAGCACGACAAACACATCTGAATTTCCATTTCTTCGTCATAAGGTGCAAACGCGATAAGATTGTTCTAACCTTTTCTTGCAATTAAAGAATTGGCACCTAGCTGCCACCACATTCACTTGTTGATCATAATAGTTAGTTAGCGCATCTTCAGCGTGATCATAGGAAAGTTCACTCGGAGTGGCGTTAGGGAACAAATTCAGAACGAGGCGGAAGACTGCACTTCCTACCATGTACGTAAAGTAATGTAGCTTCACAGTACCTGGTACGTTATGAACTATTGCTACCACTCGAGCCAGTCCTCGAATTTTTTGTTAGACTGGTGTAAAGCTGGTATGACCGTCGGAGCCACAGTTGTTGCCTGTTGCATTGTATTGGCGGCCTCACTGGTGAGTAGCTGCTGTACCACGTTTAGCAGCGTGGCGATCTGCTGGGTCTGCATTGTCTACCAGTTGCAGCTGTGGCACCTGAGCAGGGGGTGGGAGGGGTGGATTGTTCATACTAGAATAGACAAATGCAATAAACAAACAATGCAAGCAAGGAAAAGAAGCACACAAGCAAAGAAAATTTCTGCAACGCCCGCCTGAAAACACGGATTAGCAAAATCACTACAAGATACTCCTAAAACATGTAAACACACCCCTGCAAAGAAAAGACAAGGCAGAATTAAGGCGCCAGCAAAACACAGAAGCCCACAACAAAATAAAATTCATGGCAGCCAGGCTCTGGGTTCTTCTTACGCCTCGTCGCCAAATGTTAAATCCAGCGTAGTCGTCAAATATGCCAACGGCCTTCCCGACAGATCACTGATGGTTGCTTGGTTGGTAGGTTTAAAGAGAGAAGGTACCAAACTACGAGATCATCGGTCCCTTTTCCCTAATAAAACAATGCCACAAGGGTGAGAATGAAACGGCCGAAACATACAACATAAAACGGAAAGAAAGGAAAAGCCACAAGAACGACGGGAAGGCAACGAATACTAAAACGAACTAAAGAGAACAAGAAAACAAGAGAGAGACGATAGAAACGGAAGGGAGTAAAACATGAAAGCAGATTACAGTGGCTGGCCAACCACGTGAATAAAAAGTGAAAGCCAGTCACTCTGCAACACATTAAAACCTCCACCATAAAAGCACTAGGGTGGAGGACACGGAGGGACAAAGGACATGCGCTAAAACCTACACAGAGGTATAAAACCAACTCTCACGAATAAAACGTAAACTACAGCTGCTGTAAAGGCATTGTCGCCTAACCCCGAAGGCAAGATGCTGGGAAAATTAAAAGTCTGCCCCAGAGCGGCTAAAAGTGGGCGGTCCAGCAAGAGGCGGACGACTGTCATTTGGAAGCCACAGCGAGACTGAGGTGGGTCCTCGTGACGGAGTAGGTAACCATGCGTTAGCCACGTATGGCCAATGCGGAGCCGGCAGAGGACAACTGATTCCCTGCGAGAGGCCTGCATGGAAGACTTCCACATATTCATTGTCTCCTTAATGACACACCTTTTGTTTGTGCGTGCTGTTATGCCATTCCGTCTCCCAAAGCCGGAAAACCCTGCGGTGTAAGACAGAACGCAGGTCAGCTTCGGAGATGTCTATCTCCAGAAGCGGTTTCCGTGTCGCCTGTTTAGCCAGCCTGTCGGCAAGTTCGTTGCCGGGGATTCCGACGTGTCCTGGGGTCCACACAAACACCGCAGAATGGTGGGACTGTTCCAGGGCATAGATGGCCTCATGAATGGACGCTACAACAGGGTGGCGAGGTTAGCACAGGTCGATAGCTTGTAGGCTCCTCAATGAGTCAGTACACAGGAGAAATTACTCTCCAGGGCATGAGCGGATGTACTCAAGAGCACGATATATGGCCGCCAGCTCTGCAGTGAAAACACGGCAGCCAACTGGCAAGGAGTGCTGCTCAACATGTCCTCCATGAACATATTCGAAGCCTACGTGACCATCAGCTATTGAGCCGTAGGTGTAAATCATTTCAGAGCCCCGGAACACGTCAAGAATCGAGAGGAAGTGACAGCGGAGAGCGGCGGAATTAACGGAGTCCTTAGGGACATGCAAAAGTTCAAGGCAAAGCTGCGGCCGAGGCGTACTCCATGGAGGCGTACGTGAACGGACGGCAAGTAGAGGTGGTAAAGGGAAGGACTCCAGTTCGGAGAGAAGGGTCTGCAGATGAACCGCAATCGTTAGCCCCAATCTCGGCAGTCGATGTGGGAGATGGACTGCTGCGGGCTGGAAAACGAGACGGTAAGTCGAATGCTCAGGGGAACTATGAATGTTTGCTGCGTAACTGGCGAGCAGTTGCGCACGTCTGATCTGCAGTGGAGGGTCACCAGCCTCCACCAGTACGTTTGTCACCAGACTCGTCCTAAAAGCTCCTGTCGCCAATTGAACCCCGCAGTGGTCCACAGGGTCGAGTAAATGAAATGCTGAAGGCGCTGCAGAATCATAAACCACATTCCCATAGTCAATTTGGAATCGGACAAGGGCTCTGTAGAGCTGCAGCAGCGTACAGCGATCTGCGCCAAAATTGGTGTTGCTCAGGCAACGGAGAGCAATGAGGTGCTGCCAGCATTTCTGCTTAAGCTGACGAAGATTGGGGAGCCAAGTTAACTGAGCGTCGAAAACCAGTCCTAGGAATTGATATGTCTCCACTACAGAGTGGATCGTCATTAAGATAAAGTGTGGGTTCCAGATGAACAGTGCGACACCGACAGAAGTGTATGACACACGACTTTGCGGCTGAAAACCCGAAGCCGTGGGCTAGAGCCCATGACTGCGCCTTCTGGATGGCTCCCTGGAGGCGCCGCTCAGCAACAACAGTACTGGAGCAACAGTATGAAATTCAGAAGTTATCTGCACACAGAGAAGGCAAGATGGTGGGCCTGACAGCCGCTGCTAGACCGTTAATGGCCACTAAATATAGAGAGACACACAATATAGAGCCCTGTGGGACTCCATTCTCCTGCATATGGATGGAACTATGGGAGTCACCAACTTGGACATGGAAAGTACGGAGCGACAGGAAGTTTTGGATAAAAATTGGGAGTGGTCCCCGGAGACCCTACTCATACAATGTGGCAAGGATATGACGCCACCAAGTCGTGTCGTATGCTTTACGTAAGCCAAAAAAGACTGCAATCAGATGTTGCCGTCTGGAAAAGGCTGTTCGGATGGCAGACTCGATGGACACAAGATTATCAGTGGTAGAGCGACCCTGGCAAAAGCCGCCCTGACATGGAGCCAGCATGCCACGTGACTCCAGTACCCAACCCAACTGCTGACATAACATATATTCCAGCAGCTTACAAATAACGTTGGTGAGGCTGATGGGCAGATAGATATCCACATCAAGCGGGTTTTTACCGGGTTTGAGCACCGGAATGATGGTGCTCTCCCGCCATTGCGATGGAAATACGCCATCGCACCAGATCCGGTTGAAGATGACGAGAAGGTGTCGCTTTTAGTCAGATGAGAAATGTTTAATCATCTGGCTCTGGAAGCGATCAGACCCAGGAGCTGTGTCGGGGAAATGTGCAACAGAACTGAGGAGTTCCCACTCTGTAAATGGGGCGTTATAGGATACACTGTGACGTGTAGTGATTGAGATGACTTTCCCTTCCAGTCGCTGTCTGAGAATGCGAAAGTCTGTGGGGTAGTCCTCTGATGCAGAGGCTCGAGCAAAGTGCTCGGCAATCACGTTTTCGCGTTTGCGTCAGTAGATAACACGCCATTTATTGTAACACTGGGGACAGCTGTTGGGGCCTGGTATCCGAAAAGACGTTTGATCTTTGCCCAGACTTGGGAAGGTGACTTGTGGCACCCAATGGTGGAGACGTATCTCTCCCAACACTCCTCCTTCTGTTGTTTGACAAGGTAGCGAACACGGGAATGGAGGCCTTTAAAAGCCACATGCTACTCAAGTGAAGGGTGCCGCTTATGCCGCTGTAGAGCTCCCCAATGGGGGCCGTGGGCAGGAGGATTTGGAAGGGAGGGATTTGGGAGGCGGAGGCATAGATCCCGGATGAGGGGAGGAGGTGGAGGGGGGACAGGACTGGAGTGAGGATACCATGGAAGGAGTGGACACGACGGAGGCAAACAAAGTGGTCAACGTCACGGGATGGAGGGGGTCATACTTCTTCCTGGCCTCAGAATAAGAGAGACGATCCAAAGTCTTGAGTTCTTGAATCTTCTTCTCCTTCTGATACGCGGGGCATTCTAAGGATCTAGGCGAGTGGAGGCCAGGACAACTAACGCACCGAGGTGGTGGGGTGCATGTATGTTCCTCATGAAGAGGACGTCCACAATCGCCACAAAGGGGCTCAGCCTCACACCGTGACGACATGTGCCCAAAGCGCAAACACTGAAAACAGCGCATAGGAGGCGGGACGTAAGGTCGCACGTCGCACTGGTAGCACATCACCTTTACCTTCTCCAGGAGAACATCCCCCTCAAAGGCGAGGATAAAGGCCCCGGTGTCGATGCAATGGTTTTTGAGGCCGCACTGGACTCGCCGGACGAAATGCACGCCTCGGCGCTCCAGGTTGGCCCTGAGCTCCTCATCAGATTGCAGCAGGAGGTCCCGATGAAAAATAACCCCCTGCGTCCTATTCAGTGCCAGATGCGGGACAATGGACACTGGGATGTCCCCTAGTTGGTCGCACGCCTGGAGCGCCGCGGACTGTGCGGCGGAGGTTGTCTTTATAAGACCGGACCCCAAACGCAGTTTACTGAGAGCCTCGATTTCCCCGAAGATGTCCTCGACGTGCTGAACAAAGAACATGGGCTTGGAGGTCGCGAACATCCCCCCATCAGTTCGAGAACCGACCAAATAGCTGGGGAAGTACTTCGCCCCAAGCCAGCGGGCCTGTCCTTCCTCCCAGGGAGTGGCCAAGGGGGAAAGGGCAGGAGAACCAGAACCATAGACAGTACCTTTCCGTTTAAAAGACTCGGCCGCAGAGCGACCTGATACGTGTTGACGTTTCATCTGCGAAACGTCCGCCCCGATACCACCCACTCCGACCAGGGGCTCTCCCCACGGGCGCCACCCAGCCTCAGCAAGGGCCACCTGGCAGGATGACCGTTGCCGGGAATCCTGATGCCCCAAGGAGACGGGCATCTACTCCTTGGCCAGCGTGGGGAGGGTGCAGCTCAGGTATCGGCAGTACGATCCCTGTGTTGTCAGGGGGCTACAACCTAGAGGGTACATGACGACCGCACCACAACGGGCTGGCTACCGTGCTGGATTTCGGGTGCCATGGAAAGTCCATCATGATCGTAGATGCTGTTGGGTACGCACTATGGGTGTAACTTGTACAACCCATCAGGCATTTAGGCCCAATTTGAGGAATAGTGGGTATGGTTACAACGTCGCTACAATGCTGAGTGCCAAGGTCTTAGTGCACTAAGGACCAGTGGTACACCACGTAAGGCGTCCTTCCCCAAAGGCTCGTACTTCTGTAGAATTTTGAAAAATGGAGGTCAAACCCCAAGGGGGACCATCACATGGAAGGCTGAAACGGTTGAAACTCCTTTTAGTCGCCTCTTACGACAGGCAGGAATACCTCGGGCCTATTCTTACCCCGGACCCGCAGGGGGAGGTTGGTGAAGCTGATGGTGCCAGAAAGTTGCAGCGGTGGCATAAGATGATGTCATATGCACAGGATTCAGGCGTTCAAATTTTCTCTTAGCCTCAGTGTAGGTCAGTCTCTCCAGGGTCTTGTACTCCATGTTTTTCCTTCCTTTCTGGAGAATCCTGCAGTCAGGCGAGTAAGGTGAATGGTGCTCTCCACAGATGACACATGGAGTATTGGGAAGGGATGGGCGTCCGCAATCTCGGCATGCGACTCTGGAAGTACAGCGCTAAGACGTGTGGCCGAACTTCCAGCACTTAGAGCACCGCATCGGTGGAGGGATGTATCGCTTTACATCACACTGGTACACCATCACCTTGGCCTTCTCGGGCAATGTATAGCCCTCAAAGGCCAAGATGAAGGCACCGGTGGCAACCTGATTATCCTTCGGACCCCAGTGGACACAGTGGGTGGAATGTACACCTCGCCACTATAAACTGACATGCAGCTCATCGTCGCACTTCAAAAGAAGGTCTCTATGAAACATAATACCCTGGACCATATTTAAGCTCTTATGGGGCGTGATGGTTACAGGAATATCCCCCAGCTTGTCACAAGCGTGTAACTCCCGTGACTGGGCGGAGGATGCTGTTTTAATCGAGACTGACCCAGATCTCATTTTGGACAAGCTTCGTCATGAAAGATTCCCCATCAGCTCTCGAACATACAAGGTACCGCAGTGAATAAGATCCGCTGCCGTCCTTAGCCTGACGTTCCTCCCATGGTGTGGCCAGGGAGGGGAACGATTTGGGGTTGTACTTCTGTGCATTGAATTGAGATCGTGATCACTTAGAGACTGCTGGTGTTTCACCACCAGCAAGAGATGATGGACTATGCTTCTTCGCATGTCATCTGCCCCGATGCCACCCATTCTGCCCAGGGGCCCTCCCCACAGGCGCCACCCAGCCACAGAAAGGGCCACCTGGCAGGATGGCCATTGCCGGGAGTCCTGAGGAGGAAGGGCATCTATCCCTTGTCATACATGGGGATTTAACGGCGCAGACAACAGGGTACATAGTGGCCCCAACACAATGGACTGGCTACTGTGCGGGATATCATGGTCATCGTCGACCCAGAAATCGGCAGTGCATAGTGCCTGGTGGAAAACGCACACAGGAAGGTGTCCTCGCCCAAGAGATGGAGAATGGGCAGGACTGCAATTCGACGACGAGAAAGTGGGCTAAAGATCTCAATGCACATTGGACACAATGCACCTTGTAAGGCGCCCTTCCCCAGTTGGCTTTCTCTTCGGGAAAATTTTGAAGAATGGAAGTCAGACCATACAGGGGACCGTCACATAAAGGCCGAAATATGTGAAACTCCTTTTAGTCGCCTCGTACGACAGGAAGGAATACCTAGGGCCTATTCTAACCCACAGGGGAGACAGATCACCGAAGTTAAGCGCTGTCAGGCTGGGCTAACACTTGGATGGGTGACAGAGCGAGTGGGATGCACTCAGCCCTTTTGAGGCAAACTGAGGAGTAGTACTTGATTGAGACGTAGCGGCTCTGGTCTCGTCAACTGACATACGGCCGGGAGACCAGTGTGCTGACCACATGCCCCTCCATATCTGCATCGAGCGACGCCTGTTGTCCGAGGATGGCAAAGCGGCCGGTCGATACCGTTGGGCCTTCGTGGCCTGTTCGGACTGAGTTTAGCTCTTTTTAGTCGTCAAATATGGTGTGACTAGCAAACCTGCTTTCTCGGATCTCCAGACAACGTTCAAACAAATCATATTAATGAGTTTTATTACAAAAAGAAAAGATTACAATACAAACTTTGTCAATTACACAGACGTGTCGCAAGAAAAGGGCGACGTGTAAAATAAGAAATGTTCTTCAGTATAAACAATTCCCAAGTCCGTGTTATATAGATCGTACAAACAAAGTAACTAGTGTCGATGCAGCAATAGAAGTCGCTAATCTTGAAGCTACTCTTCAACTGGGCCACTAGCAGTCGGGAGCGGCGCTTATGTCCTCTTCGCATAGGGGCCGCTGCTGTCGCGTTGTCGTCCTGGAGAGTGGTCTGACAGTGTGCTACTAGCTGACCTCTTCTAACTGCTATCGCTTCTCACAGCTGTCTCTTCTTTGTCGTTCCCTACTGGCTTGCCGGCGCTTAACTCTACCCCGTAACAGAAGAGATCTCCTCCGCCTCGTACTCATACTGATTTATGGATAGCCCTACATTGTGCCAGTTACCTCCGGCAATAGTTCAGACATTAGTCGAGTCCATACCACGTCGTGTTGCGGCATTTCTGCGCGCCCGCTGGGGCTCTACACGATATTAGGCAGGTGAACCAGTTTCTTTGGCTCTTCAGTGTATCTAACTAATGTTTTTCTTGTACTAATTTGACAAACACTATATCACCACGAGACGGCACTTGCATAGATAAATTTCCTATTCTAATATTAGTGGCATGGCTTTCAACTCTTAACCATTAATAGACTTCTTAATTATGTTCATCGTGTTTAGCTTCGTTTCGTAACGTTACCCTGCAATGCCTACGTGGTGTGAACGACTACAGAATAAGTGTCTCAGTAAATCTAGTTGTAGATCTCCGTCGCCATTTTACACATTGCGGTAGTCATGGAGGCATGCAATCGCTTGTGTGCAACAGCGTCCCCCGAGAAACGAATCACGTGACCTGAATACATGTGAGGTCTTATAACAGTTGCTCACTGTCGATGCAATGTTAGCTTTGCTTCTGTCCAGCGTTCCTTGTCATGTGATCTTCCTTTGTGGTCACTATCCCCCAGTGCAACAGTATTCAGTTATGACTTTTCTCTCTGGGATAGCTTTTGTAAAGAAAAAAAAATTGTGTATACAAATATAGCTGTGGATAACCACACTTCCATCGTCGCACCCGTAGATACTACATCAACACCTGCATCTACATAGATACTCCGTAATCCACCATACAGTGGGTGGCGGGAGATGCCTTGTACCACTACTAATTTCCTGTCCTGTTCTACTAGCAGACATAGCGAGCGAAATATGATAGTCTAAATGTCTCTGTACGATCAGTCATTTCTCTTACTTTTGTGACCCTTACGCGAAATGTATGTTGGCGGCAGAAGAATCGTTCTACAGTCAGCTTCAGATGCCGCTTCTCTAAACCTTCTCGATACTGTTCCTTGAAAGAAAGAATGCCATCTTGCCTCCAGCGATTCCCATTTGAGTCCACGAATCATTCTCGTAACACACTATGTGATCTATAGAATGCGGACACATGGCTGAAAATGACTTACAAGTTCGTGGCGCCCTCCATCGGTAATGCTGGAATTCAATATGGTGTTGGCCCACCCTTAGCCTAAACGAGAGCTTCCACTCTCGCAGGCATACGTTCAATCAGGTGCTGGAAGATTTCTTGGGGAATGGCAGCCCATTTTTGACGGAGTGCTGCACTGAGGAGAGGTATTGATATTGGTCGATGAGGCATGGCACGAAGTATGCGTTCCAAAATATCCCAAAGGTGTTCTCTAGGATTCAGGTCAGGACTCTGTGCAGGCCAGTCCATTATAGGGATGGTTCAAATGGCTCTGAGCACTATGGGACGTAATGTCTGAGGTCATTAGTCCCCTAGAACTTGGAACTACTTAAACCTAACCAACCTAGGGGCGTCACACATATCCATGCCCCAGGCAGGATTCGAACCTGCGACTGTAGCGGTCGAGTGGTTGTAGATTGTAGCGCCTATAACCGTTCGGCCACAGCAGCTGGCTACAGGGATGTTACTGTCGTGTGACCACTCCACGACATGCCGTGCATTATGAGCAGGTGCTCCATCGTTTTGAAAGATGCAATCCCTATAGCTGAATTGCTCTTCAACAGTGGGAAGCAAGAAGGTGCTTAAAACATCATTGTAGGACAAAAAGGTCTGCAAGGCGCCCCCCCCCCCCCCCCCGCCCCAGAAAAACACGACCACACCATAACACCACCGTCTCCAAATTTTACTGTTCACACTACACACGCTTGCAGAAGACGCTCGCCGGGCATTCGCCATACCCACACCCTGTCATCGGATCGCCACATTGTGTACCGTGATTCGTCACTCCACACAACGTTTTTCCACTGTTCAGTCGTCCATTGTTTACGCTCCTTACACCAAGCGACCCATCGCTTGGCATTTACTGGCGTGATGTGTGGCTTACGAGCAGCCGCTCGACCATGAAATCCAAGATTTCTCACCTCCCGCCTAATTGTCATAGTACTTGCAGTGGATCCTGATGCAGTTTGGAATTCCTGTGTGATGGTCCGGATAGATGTCTGCGTATTACACATTACGACCCTCTTCAACTGTCGGCGGGCTGTCAGTCAACAAACAAGATCGGCCTGTACGCTTTTGTGCTGTACGTGTCCTTTCACGTTTCCAGTTCACTATCACCTCGGGAATAGTGGGCCAAGGGATTTTTAGGAGGGTAGAAATCTCGTGTACAGAGGCATGACATAAGTGACACGCAATCACCTAACCACGTTCGAAGTACGTCAGTTCTGCGGAGCGCACCATTCTGCTCTCTCACGATGTCTAATGACTACTGAGGTCGCTGATATGGAGTACTTAGCAGTACGTGGCAGCGCAATGCACCTAATACGAAAAACGTATGTTTTTGGAGGTGTGCGGATGCTTTTGATCACATAGTGCACTTACGCGTTGTTTGAACCCACTGATAACAAACCCAGCAGCCCGCCTCTGAATTGCTTTGATGTCGTCCTTCAGTCCCACCTGGTGACAATACCAAGCACTCTAGCAGTACTCAAGAATGAGTCAGACTAGTGCCATGCCGGCCACTGAGGCCGAGCGGTGCTAGGTGCTTCAGTCTGGAACCACGCGACCACTACGGTCGCAGGCTCGAATCCTGCCTCGGGCATGGATGTGTGTGATGTCCTTAGGTTAGTTAGATTTAGGTAGTTCTAAGTTCTAGGGGACTGATGATCGCAGATGTTAAGTCCCATAGTGCTCATAGCCATTTGAACTAGCCATATATACGCCCTCCTTTACAGACGAACGACCCTTTCCTAAAATTCTCCAAATAAACTGAAGTCGGCCATGCCATCCTTACACGCTCGTTCGATTTCATATCGCTTTGCAACGTTATGGTTAGGTTTTTAATCGACGTGACTCTGTCAAGCAGCACACCACTAGAGCTGTATTCGAACATTACGGGTTCGTTTCTCCTACTTATCTGTATTAACTTCTATTTCTTTACATGTAGAGCTAGCTGCCATCATCACACATAACGGAAATTCTGTCTGTCATCTTGCGTCGACTCACAGTCGCTCAACCACGACACGTACCTGTACACCACATTGTCATGAGCAAACAGCTACAGATTGCTGCCCATCCGGTCCGCCAGATCGTTTAAGTAGACAGAAAGTGACGGCGGTCCTACCACACTCCGGATGATATCCCCGTCTCTGATGAACGCCCGCTGTCAGAGAACTACGTAATAGATTCTGTCACTATAAGGCTTCGAGCCACTCACGTCTCTGGGAACGTATTCCGTATGCTCGTACCTTCGTTAACAGTCTGCAGCGGGGCAGCGTGTCGAACGCTTTTCGGAAAGCTAGGAACATCGAATCCGCCTGTTGCCCTTCGTCCATTGTTCGCAGGATGTCACGTGAGAAGATGGCACGCTGAGTTTCGCAGGAGCGAAGCACTTTAAAATCGTACTGATTCGTGGACACATGCTTTTCCATCTCAAGCAAATTTATTATATTCGAACTTAGAATATGTCAAGAATTGTGCAGAAAACCGATGGTAGAATATTGATCTGTAATTTGGCAGGACCGTTCTTTTACCCTTCTCATATACGGGAAAAACATGCTCTGTTTTCCTTCGCTGGGCGAGAGATTCGCGATAAATGCAGGCTAAGTAAGGAATCATTACCGTGTGCAACCGGACTGGCAATCCGTCCGGACTTGGCAACTTATTTGCTTTCAACTCTTCCAGATACTTTGTCACGCCGCGGATGCGCATTAGTACGTACTACAAGACGGTCAAACAGCGGTATGTTTGTACGAATCTCCTGCCTGGACGATATCCTTGATGCGAATTTTAAAACTCGGGTTTTCCTTATGCTATCTTCTATAGCCCCACCAAACTGGTCAACGAGTGACTGGATAGAAGCGTTAGACCCGCTTAGCGAGTTTACTTATGAACAGATTTTTCTCGGTTTCTCGATAAGATCTTTTGCTAAGGTATGACGGTGGTAGTTGGCGTATGCTTCGGGAATCGATCTTTTTACAGCCGCAACAATTTCTACTAACTATTGTCCCTCTGTTCCATGCGAGGGTAAATGTTGTCGGTATTTAAATATTTGAAATACTCGGTTAGTTAATTTCTTTGTTCACTTGTAACTAGTTTTAATGCAGAAACACGTTCCCTTTAATGATGCAGATCGGTCTATAGCGTGTAATTTAAGGACCGATGTCATCAGCACCTCGTGCATAATGAAGTCTGGTTTCTTATCTGTTATACATTTCTAAACAGGCGTGAATACAAAACTCCTGCATAACGTCACCAGTAATAAAAGCTTCCGGTGTGGTCTGTATAACTTAGGACAATTTTTCTGCGGTGACGATCCCTAGGAAAGTTCGCAACAATGCACAGTCGGTGGAAGGGGAGTGTGTCGTTGATTAGCAATACTGCGATTTCAGCAGAGGCTGTAACAGCGGCGGTGCGAAATCGTGCGCTCACTGACACCGAGAAGAAGCTGTCGATATTGCTCACTGAAGTGATAGAGCTTATCTCACAGCACGAGAGCCGCTCTTAAAAACTCTTTTCGGGCTTGTGAGTTTTCCAGGAAGTCTTAGCTCCACCTTTTGGGGCGCGGGACACATCAGTGCTAATAGGTGTCTTGAAAGGAGGGTGAAAGATGAACATCAACAAAAGCAAAACGAGGATAAGGGAATGTAGTCGAATTAAGTCGGGTGATGCTGCGGGAATTAGATTAGGAAATGAGACACTTAAAGTAGTAAAGGAGTTTTGCTATTTGGGGAGAAAATTAACTGATGATGGTCGAAATAGAGAGGATATAAAATGTAGACTGGCAATGGCAAGGAAAGAGTTTCTGAAGAAGAGAAATTTGTTAACATCGAGTATAGATGTAAGTGTCAGGAAGTCATTTCTGAAAGCTTTTGTATGGAATGTAGCCATGTATGGAAGTGAAACATGCACGATAAATAGTTTGGACAAGAAGAGAATAGAAGCTTTCGAAATGTGGTGCTACAGAAGAATGCTGAAGATTAGATGGGTAGATCACATAACTAATGAGGAGGTTTGAATAGAATTGGGGAGAAGAGGAGCTTGTGGCACAACTTGACTAGAAGAAGGGATCGGTTGGTAGGACATGTTCTGAGGCATCAGGGGATCACAAATTTAGCATTGCAGGGCAGTGTGGAGGGTAAAAATCGTAGAGGGAGACCAAGAGATGAATACACTAAGCAGATTCAGAAGGATGTTTGCAGTTAGTACTGGGAGATGATGAAGCTTTCACAGGATAGAGTAGCATGGAGAGCTGCATCAAACCAGTCTCAGGACTGAAGACTACTACAACAACAACAACAACAACAACAACAGGTACGACCCAAGAGGCTTGCTGTCACCCTGTTATTCTTCTTACAACACGAGTTATATGCAGGGTGGTCGATTGATCGTGACCTGGGCCAATATCTCACGAAATAAGCGACAAACGAAAAAACTACAAAGAACGGAACTTTTCTAGCTTGAAGGGGGGAACCAGATGGCGCTATGGTCGGCCCCCTAGATGGCGCTGCCATAGGTAAAACGGATATAAACTGCGTTTTTTTAAAATAGGAACCCCATTATTATTACATATTCGTGTAGTACGTAAAGAAATATGAATGTTTTAGTTGGACCACTTTTTTCGCTTTGTGATAAATGGCGCTGTAATAGTCACAATTGTAGATAAATAGTTGGTAACAGGTAGGTTGTTTAAATTAAAATACAGATCGTAGGTATGTTTGAACATTTTATTTCTGTTGATCAAATGTGATACACGTACCTTTGTGAACCTATCAATTCTGAGAACGCATGTTGTTACAGTGTGATTACCTGTAAACACCAAATTAATGCAATAAATGCTCAAAATTATGTCCGTCAACCTCAATGCATTTGGCAATACGTGTAACGACATTCCTCTCGACAGCGAGTACTTCGCCTTCCGTAATGTTCGCACATGCATTGACAATGCGCTGACGCATGTTGTCAGGCGTTGTCGGTAGATCACGATAGCAAATATCCTTCAACTTTCCCCACAGAAAGAAATCCGGGGACGTCAGATCCGGTGAACGTGCGGGACATGGTATGGTGCTTCGACGACCAATCCACCTGTCATGAAATATGCTATTCAATAGCGTTTCAACCGCAGGCGAGCTATGTGCCGGACGTCCATCATGTTGGAAGTACATCGGCATTCTGTCATGCAGTGAAACATCTTGTACTAACATCGGTAGAACATTACGAAGGAAATCAGCATACATTTGCACCATTTAGAATGCCATCGATATAATGGTGGCCAATTATCCTTCCTCCCATAATGCCGCACCATACATTAACATGCAAAGGTCGCTGGTGTTCCACTTGTCGCATCCATCGTAGATTTTTGTTGCCCAATAGTGCATATTATGCCGGTTTACGTTACCGCTGTTGGTGAATGACGCTTCGTCGCTAAATAGAAGGCGAGCAAAAAATCTGTCTTCGTCCTGTAATTTCTCTTGTGCCTAGTGACAGAGCTGAACACGACGTTCAAAGTCGTCGCCATGCAATTCCTGGTGCACAGTAATATGGTACGGGTGTAATCGATGTTGATGTAGCATTCTTAAAACCGATGTTTTTGAGATTCCCGATTCTCGCGCAGTTTGTCTGCTACTGATGCGCAGATTAGCCGCGACAACAGCTAAAACACCTATTTGGGCATCAACATTTGTTGCAGGTCGTGGTTGACGTTTCACATGTGGCTGAACACATGTTTCCTTAAATAACGTAACTATCCGGCGAACGGTCCGGACACTTGGATGATGTCGTCCAGGATACCGAGCAGTACACATAGCACACGCCCGTTGGGCATTTTGATCACAATAGCCATACATCAACCCGATATAGACCTTTTCCGCAATTGGTAAACGGTCCATTTTAACACGGGTAACGTATCACGAAGCAAATACCGTCCGCACTGGCTGAATATTACGTAATACCACGCACTTATACGTTTGTGGCTATTACAGTGCCATCTATCACAAAGCGAAAAAGTGGTCCAACTAAAACATTCATATTTCTTTTCGTATTACAGGAATATGTAATAAAAATGGGGGTTCCTATTTTAAAAAGCGCAGTTGATATCCGTTTGACCTATGGCAGCGCTATCTAGCGGGCCAACCATAGCGCCATCTGTTTTTCTCCTTCAAGCTAGATTAGTTTCGTTCTTCGTAGTTTTTTCGTTTGACGCTTATTTCGTGAAATATTTGGCCCAGTCACGATCAATGGACACCCGGTATTTGCAGTCGTCACAACGTAGATGCTTCTCTTTGACTATGTGCATAGAAAGTTACTATTGGTAAACTAAAGGTTTGTTTTCGGATGCAGATGCAAGTTCCGGTCACCTAATTGGTAACTGGAATTCATATGATAAACTTTTAAGTCCGTTTTGTACATTGCAGCACTTCTTGGTATCTCGTCACACAGTTAAAAATCTTTGTTGCTTTAATTTGTGTGACCTGCTTACTAAATATTTGACGGTATATATATAGTGTATTGCATTATTCTCAAAGTGTGACAGACATTTAATGGCATAAAGTGGGAGCTGAGATACTGTATGTCTACTCGTATATCGACCAGCGATGTAATTAGGAAGGCGACTGTGCGTCAGGCTACGTATTCAACGCGACAACAAATGTCTGGCAATCTTTTGGGCTGTTGATGAAAGGTGGAGTTTTCATTACAGGAATTATATTAAGAAGTGAATGACAATATCAGTTACAAATACGGTCTTCAGTCGTAGATTATTAGTACGAGACAGAAAAGACGAATCGAGTACAGCGAAGAAAGCTGCACAGCGGTACAAATTTTTATTTTGACCACAGAACACTATTGTTCCTAACACATTGCGCAGACAAAACGATTTATTTCAACTTCAGCAAAAATGTGAAGTCGAAGAACGGCATAGAGCATTTAAATTCTAAGTGTACTACGAGAGGTGACGTGACAAGATCCCAATAACATTCTGTCACTGGTCAAAACTGTGTATTTAGGAGTATCGCAAATAGCTCTTTATCCTTTTCCCTGGTCGATGACTTACGGATAATCCCTGTGACCATTCTTGCATCGCGATACTGCCGTTTTCTGACATCTGTGAAGTGGTAGCCATTCCTGCAGTTACACGACTGTGGCGTTACAATAAGGCTCCGCTTTCGGTAACAGATGCAGCTCACGTTGTAGACTTCATTGCGTACCAGCTAAAACTCTTCGGTCACTTCCAAATAACATGGAGTCTATAGATGTGTAATAGATTTTAAAGTGTGTTGACAAGAAATACGTGCAGTTTCTTCGTGCCACATAAATTAAACGTGGTTGCTGGTATGGAGTATCGTCATCTAAATCTCTGTATTATTTCAATTTCCATCAACCCCGAATGATTTTGATACAATCGTGTTGTGTCGTGCATTGCATAACTCTTACGAATCTCTCTGAAAGATCTTTAACCAGTAACACTTGGAGTGATTTCTTTTGGGTTTCCTTGGAAGATGCTGTTCCATTGCCAATTAAGTCAATTTTAATGTTATTCTTTAGCTTATCACGCATACTTTTTCGTATATCACCGTATCCTGATGCTTTTTTTTCTTAATGTTGATCAGGTTCAATGAGTTCATATATTGTTATGAGCTCTATTTTATCCACTAAGAAGGATTTTCGTAGTTATTTACATCAGGCATTAGCGCAGAATATTACTACCCAAACACAACGATAACGTGTTTGTACAGAGGACAACTAGCAAAGGCAGTCTTCACAGATTTATATTGTGTAACTATTGTTCTGCCTGTGACCCCGAAATTGAGATTTGAAAGGACAATCGCTTGTTGCAGTATGTAGACGCCTTGTATATAAATGCAGAATTTCATTCTTAGACATTCGGTATGCAATGATGAAATCTCTAATGAGCAGGATAAAACAATGAGTCAGGCTGAATGAAACCTTACTATCATGAAATAAATCACTGATGCTCACCTAGTAAAAATGCTCACCTAAAAAAGTCACGTGGGCGTGATTACCACCATATCAAGGGATCTATTACACAACAGCTGGTGAAAGTAAATTTACTATTAATTTACTCCTGTGCAACTGCGTTCTGAAATTAGTATTAGCTGGTGACTGCAACTTATCTCGGAGATTGAAATGATTAATGAGTGTAGTAGGGACAGGAAACCTTGTTAAATTGTTCTACATGCCTTATCCGCGAGGAAAAACCGGACCGCTATATCTTTCCGTGGGAGCTGTTCAAGAGGGGAATGAGAGAGAGTGAATGTGAACGTGGTTCAATGAGCTGTCTGCCAGGCACTTAAGTGTGACTTGCAGAGTAGCCATGCAGATGTAGAAGTGATCACACTGCCCGTATCTGCTTCTTCGCATGGAACATAATTTGATATCAGAAGTGGCGCTGGGTTTCTTTCCACGAATTACATTCCACCATCGACATACTTGCCCTTCATTTTAATTAACTAATTAATTAAATTGATGCCTGCCCCGTTGACCGTGCGGTCAAACGCACGGCTTTCTGGGCGGGAAGGATCGCCTGGTCCCCGGTACCAATCCGCCCGGCGGATTTGTGTCGAGGTCTGGTGAACCGGCCAGTCCGCGGATGGTTTTTAGGCGGTTTTCCATCTGCCTCGGCGAATGCGGGCTGGTTCCCCTTATTCCGCCTCAGCTGCACTATGTCGGCGATTGCTGTGCAATCAAGTTCTCCACGTACGCGTTCACCACCATTACTCTACAACGCAACCATAGGGGTTACACTCGTCTAGTGTGAGACGTTCCCTGGGGCGTCCACGGGGGACCGAACCGCACAGTAACCCTGGGTTCGGTGTAGGGCGGCGGAGGGGTGAAGTGGACTGCGGTAGTCGTCGTGGGGTTGTGGACCACTGCGGCTGCGGCGGGGACGGAGCCTCTCCGTCGTTTCTAGGCCCCCGGTTAACATACAGTACAATTAAATTGATTGAAAAATTGGCGATAAATAGTTCAGTTGAGTCACTTTCGGTATTCACGAACTGTTTCAGGTTATTCAAATAGATTCCCATTCCACTGAACCAATTTGATTGACTAATTAATTACTTAAAGCGATATCCTTCAATTTTCCTTGCCTCCGTCCTCCTCCTGTAAATATTGATGGATCTATTGCAATGTATGAAGTATTGTGTAAGCAATTTAGACAGCATGTGGAATATTGTTTATTTAAAGAAATTTACGGGGTACAAGGTGGTGTATGAGTACAGTTTGTCAGGAAATCGATTGCAGTGTGTGTAGAATATTTAAACTCCCGCCGGAGGTTCGAGTACTCCCTCGGGCATGTGTTGTTCTTCGCGTAAGTTAGTTTGATCAGTGTGTAAGTCTAGGGGCCGATGTCCTGAGTAGTTCGGTCCCTTAGGAATTCACACACATTTGAACATTTTAATATTTAAATAATTCCGTCGCTTTTTGCATTCCTATCGTGTAAGGAAACGCGTAATTACACCGTCACAGATCGCTGAAACACATCTGAAGAAGTTTCTCGCACATCGCGACCCCCGCACGCTGCCCCAGCCGCTCACCCCGGGGCTCGCGTCGCGTCGACTGCCTGGCCGCTCAACACTGGCGACAGCCTGAGAAGCGGCGGCGGCGGCGGCGGCGGCGTGCAGTGGTTCTGAGCGCACCTCCTGTCGGCGTCCACAGCCACCTCACGTGGTCTGCACGCGTGACGCAGTCTGCCAGTACCTGCGCACGCCCTTCCAGGGCGAATATCTGACAGGCAATCTATACAGAAATCTGCTCAAGTTAATAAACAATCAAAGCTCGATCACATGATCGTGATGCAGGGGATACAAGGCAGATGCGGTATCTGCTATCACACACACAAATTGACGATCTCACAACGTCAGTAGTAGGCTGACTCGAAATAGAGTTTAAAAAAATATCGGTGCACACAAAGAGAGAGACAGAGCTGCAGTTTTTCTTTCCAGATGACATAGGAACTAGGATGTGATATTTCATTCCTCCGTGGGATCTAAGCTGCCTCGGCCTTCCTGGCCCATTTTCACGAACTGCTTCAGGAGTTATTAAATCTAGTGCAGAATATCTCATGTTGAACATGTCACAAATGTTGTTTCAGAAGACGTGCCACAGGAAATGTTAATTAAATTGTTAGTATAGGTGTTTGAACAGTTTGCTCCACACAGTTCAAAACTACTTGAAATAAAAAAAAGATCGACAAAGCTCATTAGTTTGCGTGCATAAACATTTGTGTTATGTTTTTGACGAGAAATTTCGTTAAACAATCCATACCTATTATTATTTGACGTCAGAATTGGAAGCGGTGATGTATGAAATGATAGTTGGAATGTCACATTTCGACGTGAATTTATACCGTCACGGTTATAAAGTTTCGGAAATTGACAGCGAATACATAAAATTAGAGACAAATACCGTGAAAGGAATCCTGTGTAAAATCAATAAGACTGCGTGTTCTGTAGGAGGAGATTAAATTGATGCTACATATACACATCTTAATAGAGAAGAGAGGCGGCATTCTAGAGACGTGACGTCAAGGCCATCTAGAGACGTGACGTCAAGGCCATCTAGAGACGTGACGTCAAGGCCATCTAGAGACGTGACGTCAAGGCCAAACGGCAATATTACCCCGCAAATGAGCAATACAACCTAACATCGGACCATGAAGTCTGTGTGCAAGAGGAAGCTTACCAGTGGCGGTGGTAACTGTGGTAAGGCACTTACATCTCCTCTGACAACGGGCGTTAGTGTTTATTACCTCGTAGGTTGCCGCTGTCTGTCGGCTGTGGAGGATCATTTTTCGAACCGTAACCGAACGTAAGCTTCGTAAACAGTACGTGTCATACACCTCTCGACACATATGAAGGGTTTGTGTTACAAAGAATCGCTGTTTTCTTTGGTGTGCAAGGTAGTCGTTTTATCCCTTTACAGATTGTCGACATAGTTTATTGTAGAGAAAACTGCATGGAGAATGTATCCCATGCTCTGGGGATATACTTCTTACATTGCAATATTAAGAGCGTTGCATTCTGCTCGGCTAATAGGTCGGAAGCTGTACCGCCCTAGCGTTGTAGCGTGTTTTCAGTGCAGAACCGTGTAGCCTTAGGGATGCATGTGTTTATGTTCCACAATAATTTCCCTCTTACCAGTCTCGTCTTGGTACTGAGCTCAGACACTAGAACAATATTTCTGAATCTATAGCGCAGTTGATTTACGTGTAATGCTTCAAAGTACGTTCGTCTGGAGTCCGATCTTGCATAAACCACACGTTTCTTATTCATAACCATCTGTTATATCACCACAACACTCCCGTATCTACTGTTCACCGGTAGGGAGTGCTAACCTACTACACATGCGCTCATCTGGAGTGATCTTGTGCACATGAAAGGGTGCCACGAGTAAATTTTATTCGGAATAGTGTTCGCTGAACATCATTACGGACTCTGTTCCTTCACGAGACGTGAAACGTAGCGGTCTACTTCTGGTCAGCTGGAAATTAAATCAGCGACAGTGTTGCAGCGAGACTTGCTCAAAGACAATACGAGGGGATCTTTCAATCTCTAACTTCTTCCTAGGAATGCAAGAGTGCTCTGTACTCCCATCTGCCCGGGGGAAGAGGGGCAATCGTAATCGTGAGTTATGCCCTATGCTCTAAGTGCTAGAAATATGTAAATGGCTGAATGGCATACTTTAGTGTGTACATTAGAGAATTAACAGTTAATGGACGTACTGCACAGTCATCTATCTACATTCGCAGTGTTAAGCACAAAGTAGTGGAGGGGCCGTTTAGCGATGATACAGAAACTGGAAAGCATGCTGCTGTGTCATTGGTCGGCGTTAAAATTACGGAACAAAACTAGTAAAATGGAATAAATTGATCAAACTTTCAACTGTGACGCTTATTACAGTACATCGACGGTGTCTTTTGCATCCCATCCGTCCACTGGTGCACTGTCGATTACCACATAATGATTGACTGACAACACTTGTTTGAGATGAGGAAAGAGTCTCGGTGAAGGGGCAGCACCTCCCGGGGAAGGCCAGCACCGAAGTAGTGGTTGTGCACATGACCACAATATGAGTAAGCAGTCGAAATGGAACACTGAGTCATCTGCCACCCCGTCACTGTGAAACATGAGTTTAAATGCAGAGGTCATCATTCACATTCAGGCTGGTGTTTGGAAACGCTCCACAGTGCCACAAAACTCTTCCAGATTCCTAATGTTGTGACTTTCTTTCATTTCAGTCATGCAGTGTGTGCGTTGTGGACGCAGCAGCATGCGATTTACACCGTATGCTGCCCAGTTTTCTGTGAGAGCCACTGGATCGAAACACGTTAATGTCAGTTTAGAACTTCAGAGTCATGGTGGAAAAAACAAAAGGTATGGTGGTGTACAAAGCTGTGGTTGAAACCTGGTAGTCAGGGAAAGGCAGGATTCGGTCACGATTGTGGACGGGGTCGTGATCAGTCGCTACTTGTTGCCTTTCACAGTTATACACAATTTATTTTAAACCGGTAATCCCAGAGTCAACAATAAATAATAATCCCACACGTTACTAATGAACGAATAAACAACTATGTAAATAATACTGTTTTCAGTGAGTTACAATTTAGCAAATCACCATCAAATACAGATACAGCAAGTAATGTTTTAAAAGCAAGCCACTATGATCTGGGCAGAAAGCTTTACACGCCAGAAATGGCAATAATTTGAGAATTGTTTAAAACTCGCTGCAACTTACGAATTTCAGGTATTGAAATATTAAAGGAAAGTCGCCACAAAAACACCAGAAGGCATCAGACGCCAGGAATGGCAGTAAATAAGGTTTTAAAGGCTTACTGCGTAAATACAAATTACCAAATTACCAAATTAGAATTTTAACGCAAGTGATCACAATCGCGGCTGAAGGCCTTACACGCCAGGAACGGCAATAATGTAAAAAAATTTTAAACCTGTTGTAAAACAGCAAACAAAATAGCAAAGGTTAATTAAAGAAAACAAGCAACTGATCACCAAATGGGTGAAATAAGATGATGGTAAACTTTGTAACACAACCCTTAACATCCACTGAACACTACACTGCTAGATTGATTCCAGAAGGCGATCGAAACTATTGACTGGACACACAAAACCTTTAATGTAGGCATTACCAGGTATTGTAATAAATAATACAATAATAAAACACAAGGACCAGTACATAAGTTCCTTAAAGAGTCTACAGAAGGCGTGGACTGAAGGAGCAATACACTGAACTACTGGTCATCAGACATTTTGTTTTTTGCACTACGACTTCAAAGTCTGTGTCACGCTCCAAACTGACATTAACACTTTCTGATCCATTGCATCTTACAGAAAACTAGACATCACACGGTGTAAATCATGTTGCTACTCCCACAGCAAAACTCACACACACACACACACTCACAAACTGGATGATTTTAAATAAGAGACAGTTAAAGAGTCATTAAAAGATGTCAGAGACTGGATGGAGTGATCGGAAGAGATGGAGCTGTAACGAGGTACGATTTAATGGCCGACTGATGATGCATTCTAGAGATGGAGGGAGATGGTGCCGCAGGTCATCTGACCGTTTTTTCGTTTTTCTAACAGGATGCATCAGTCGTGTGATGCAGCGTGCGTTCGACTAATATGCAACCACGTGTTCTGTGTGTGACTTACAGCACTGTCTACTTGCAATCGTTAATATGGAACCTCTCGGTCATCATAGCACTTCCATCTCATGTGGGATGAAACGTGATCATCCCGTTTCGACACATACCTCTACACGAACTACGATTTCTCTGACGTACTCCATTCCCCTGTCGCATCTTGGGCATAAAATCGAGACTTCGGCTTCGTAACTGTAGTGACACTAAGTTAGAGACAGGTATTTGTGAGGTTCTGCAATCTTTCCGTATACATCTGCTTGACGGATATTCTGTTTCCAGAGCTAGTGGCTGCATGACGTGTAATTTCAAATGTCAGACGCCGCTGCTATGCGATTATGTTTCCTTGTAAGAGCTATTCTCCGTTACTAACAATCATTTCGTAAAGGACTGATACGAGCACAGTATAATTTCTGAACTGGGATCGGATGTGAACAATGGACGCTATACATCTCTGGAAAGCTACGTTGTGCATGTATCACACGGAATCGATATTTTAAGGAAGTAGTTTTTTCATTTTGCAGTGTCTTACGAAGCATATATGTCATAGGCTGGAAATAGATTTCTTGCATTGGAATGTTAACAGAGTTACCTTCCATGCGACTAATAAGTCGGAAACTGCAGCAACCAAACATTATAGCTTGTTTTAAGTGCAGAACTATGATGCCTCAGGAGTGCGTTTGTTCGTGTTCTCTCTTACCAGTACCTTCCTGGTACTGATTCCAAACATTAGAACAACAGAATTGATAACGTAATTGAGTTATATAAAAATTCTTTGAACTACATCCGTCTGGAGATCTTTCGTGCATACAAGCCACCTTCTTCTAGTTGTTCTTAACAGTCTGCTATTACATCAGAACACTTTCAAATCTACTACTCTACACCGACAAGGAGTGCTAACGTCCGCGAGATGCGAGCATCTGCAGAAATCTTGTGCACTTGGACGAGTGCGGAACACCAGTTACGGACCCGGCAAGCTCCATACATTCACAAGACGCAGAACGCAACAGCCTACTTCTGCTCAGCTGCAGATTAAATCGGTGACGGTGCTGCAGGGCGGGTTGGTCAAAGACGGTGCGAGGGGGTTTTTCAGTCTCTATCCCAAGAATGCGAGAATATCCTGTGACTCCCATCCGCACAGAAAAATATCGTAAATTACACACTATTCTCGAGGTGCTAGAAACATGTAAACCACTGTCTGGTGTACTTTGATTATATATATATTCAAGAATTAACAATGACTGGAAGTACTCCACAGTCACCTACAGGGTGATCAAAAAGTCAGTATTAATTTGAAAACTGAATAAATCACGGAATAATGTAAATAGAGAGGTACAAGTTGGCACACATGCTTGGAGTTACATGGGTTTTATTAGAACCAAAAAAATACAAAAGTTAAAAAATATCCGACAGATGGCGCTTCATCTGATCAGAATAGCAATAATTAGCATAACAAAGTAAGACAAAGCAAAGATGATGTTCTTTACAGGAAATGCTCAATATGCCACCATCATTCCTCAACAATAGCTGTAGTCGAGGAATAATGTTGTGAACAGCACTGTAAAGCATGTCCCGAGTTATGGTGAGGCATTGGCGTCGGATGTTGTCTTTCAGCATCCCTAGAGATGTCGGCCGATCACGATACACTAGCGACTTCATTTAACCCTAAAGCCAATAATCGCACGGACTGAGGTCTGGGGACCTGGGAGGCCAAGCATGACGTAGGTGGCGGCTGAGTACACGATCACCACCAAACAACGCGCGCTAGAGATCTTTCACGTAACTAGCAATATGGGGTGGTTCTAATAAAACCCCATGTCATTCCAAGCATGTGTGTCAATTTTTACCTATCTACATTATTCCGTGGTTTATTAAGTTTTCAAATTTATACTGACTTTTTGATCACCCATACTACATTCGCAATGGTACTCGCAAAGTAGAGGAGGGGTGCTTTAGCGATGATAGTGAAACTGGGAAGCATGATTTTGCAGCATTGGTCGGTTTTGACTTTATTCAGTTGCTAAAATTGTTTGTACTATCAACTGTGGTGCTTACTATTACAGTACATCGGCGGTGTCTCTTCCATCCAATCTGTCCACTGGTACACTGTTGATTACCACATAATGATTGACTAACATCACTTGATTGAGATGGAGTAAGTGTCTTGGTAGAGGGGAACATCTTCTGGGTAAGGTTGGTTGGTTTGGGGAAGGAGACCAGACTGCGTGGTCATCGGTCTCATCGGATTAGGGAAGGATGGGGAAGGAAGTCGGCCGTGCTCTTTCAGAGGAACCATCCCGGCATTTGCCTGGACTGATTTAGGGAAATCACGGAAAACCTAAATCAGGATGGCCGGACGCGGGATTGAACCGTCGTCCTCCCGAATGCGAGTCCAGTGTCTAACCACTGCGTCTGGGTAAGGCTCAGTGATCGCGCAAATGACTGCAATATGAGGAATAATTCGAAATGGAACTTTGAGCCATCATGTATTCTGTCACTGTGCCAGATGACTTTAAATGTAGAGGCTGTCAATCACGTTTGGACAGCAGTTTGGAAAGGATCCACAATGCTGCAAAACTCTTTCAGTTTTCTTTTGTTGTGACTGTCTTATTCAAAATCATCCAGCGTGTGTGTGTGTGTGTGTGTGTGTGTGTGTGTGTGTGTGTGTGTGTGTGTGTAGTGGAACAAGGCAGGCGTCACCCTACTCCCCACCTGTTGCCGATGTATCCAAGATGGCTGCGATGACTTCATCCAATATGGCGGTGATGACGTTATTTAAGATAGCGGATTTTGGTTGGAACTTTGAAATTTGGTGGGAAGAAGAAGGTCAATTGGGAATTTCGGTGTATATTCGGTCAATTTATGCCTATTCCCTCGTCATTTTTCCCAATTCTATCGATTTTTTGTCAGATCTATCCATATGATGACATAACCTCTGGTTCCATGTTTTGAAATTGCTTGTAAATGTAGCACAGCTGCCAACACTTAGCCCAAATGCAGTGATCAAGACCGCGCGGGATTAGTCGAGCGGTCTGAGGCACTGCAGTCATGGACTGTGCGGCTGGTCCTGGCGGAGATTCGAGTGCTCCCTTGGGCATGGGTGTGTGTGTTTGTCCTTAGGATAATTTAGGTTAAGTAGTGTGTAATCTTAGGGACTGATGACCTTAGCAGTTAAGTCTCATAAGATTTCACACACATTTGAACATTTTTTTTAGAGTGATAAGGAGGCGTAATATAGGACTGTACTCGAAGGTATCCAGTCACCTCCACATTCGGAGAGCGTTTGCTCTGTTTTCTGTATGTCTGTGTATATGCATGCCTCGCAAAAGGCTCCCAGGACCCTAAGTAGACCCGAGTTAGTGTTTGAATGTGGATCTGCCACACATTATATCCAGAGCAATGTTGAGATGCGGATCCACAATTTGCGTCGCACGGGATAGGGTTCGAGGGTGGAGTCGCCACGCACAATGTACGAAGTGGTGTCTTGGTGCAGATCCACAATATTCCACATCCAAGTTTGCGTTTGGGTGTGGATCTGTCACAGACTATATACATCCACACCTATGTTCGGAGGCGGATCCACCACATATCACATCTGTGATAGAGTTCACGGGGACCAAACATGTGTTATGTCTGGACACGTATTCTATGTTCGAAGTTTGGTCCACAACCTTGGGGGGAGAGGGGGAAGCTGGGTCCTGGGGGCCGTCTGTGAGGCATGAATCTACACAGACATACAGAAAACAGAGCAAACGCACTCTGAATGTGGAGGTGACTGTACATAGTCTAGTACAGTGCTTTATTACGCCTCCCAATCAGTGCATTTGGGCTAGGTGTTGGCAGTTGTGAGGTTATGTCATAATCGCATGGATAGATCTGACATAAAATCGATAGAATTGCGAAAAATAACGAGCGAATAGGTATAAATTTACCGAATATAATCCGAAATGCGGGGTAATTGAGGAAGTACTTGGGTTTCTTCTGGTTCGCACAGAACAATTTGTACATGGGAACAAGTATGTGGAAAAAAGAATTATCTGAGAAAAGTCAACATCAAAATGAAGGGAATCAGGGAGGCAGTCAATTTTTTCCATCGAGGCTGCATTATATTGTATGTCTATTGTGGTAGTTTATTATAGTGAAACCGGGAAGAAAGATGTATGTCATCCGCTTGAAATATATTTCTTACATTGGAGTATTAACAGCACTACATTCCATACTACTGATAGGCTGGAGAAGCAGGCGAGGTACTCTAATAATAAGCATCACAGTTGATAGTGTGAGTAATTTTAGCAATTTTACAGCAATTACAACACCAACCAATGATCTGACAGCACATTTCCCAATTTCAGTATCATAGCTAAAGCTATAATGTTATTATAGCCCACTTTAAATGCAGAACGTTGTAGCCTTAGGAGTGTATGTGTTTATGTTCTCTCTTACCGATACCTTCCAGGAACCGATACTAGACTCTAGCACATTAGTTTAGAGTTGATAAAAATGGCTCTACGCACTACAAGACTTAATATCTGAGGTCATCAGTCCCCTAGAACTTAGAACTACTTAAACATAACTAACCTAAGGAAATCTCACACATCCATGCCCCTGGCAGGATTCGAACCTGCGACCGCAGCAGCTGCATGGTTCCAGGCTGGAGCTCCTAGAACCTTATGGCCACTGCGGCTGGCTTTAGAGTTGATAGCTTGGTTTATTTAGGTAAAAATGCATCGAACTCCATCCATCTGGATCTCCATCGCGCATCAAAATCATTCGTTTCTTGTTCTTCTTAACTGTGTAGTATTACAACATGACCTCTGGAAATCTGTTACTATACATCGATAAGGAGTGCTAAGCTCCTTGACATGGGTGCATCTCGAGAAATATTGTGCACTTGGCCTGGCGAGGACTTGGTACGCTCCATTCATTCTTGAGATGTGGAATGTAGCGACCTATTTCTGGTGGGATGCAGATTAAATCAGTAGAAGTGCTGCAGGGTGGGCTGGTCAACGACAGTGCGAGAGGGTCTTTCACAATCTAATTTTACCCTAATACAACGAGAATGCTCTGTGACATCACCATAAATTGTGCACTATCCTCAGGGTGTTAGAAATATGTAGAGCATTTTCTGATATACTTTGATGATGTATGTGCTAGAGAATTAACATTGAATGGACGTATTGCACAGTCATCTGTCTACATTTGCTGTGATACTCATAATCTGGAGAAAGGGTGCTTTAGTTATGATACTGAAATTGGGAAATGTGCTGTCGGATCATTGGTTGGTGTTGAAATTGGTGTTGAAATTGCTAAAATTGTCCACACAATCAACTATGATGCTTATTATTAGAGTACATCGATGTTGTCTTTTCCTTCCCATCTTTCCACTGGTACACTATTGGTTACCACATAATGATTGACTGACATCGCTTGTTTGAGATGGAGGGAGAGTTTTGCCAGCTGGGCTATACCATCTGGGGTGGATAGAACCGAAACAGTGATCACGTACATGTCTGCAATATGAGGAATCAGTCGAAATGGAATGTAGAGGTATCAGCTATTCCGTCAGTGTGAGAGACGAATCTAAATGTAGAGCTCGAGAATCACCTTTTGACTGTAGTTTGGAGACTCTACACACTGCAAACACTCTTTTCCTAAGTCCTCATGTTGTAACTGTCTTTTATTTAAAATCAGCCGATGTGTGGCATGTTATGGTATCTGCTGTAACAACATGATTTACACTGTGCAATGTCTAGTTTTCTGTAAAGGCTTGGAAGCCGTGGCGGAAAAACAAAATGTTTGGCAATGTACAAAAGCGTGTTGGAAAACAGTGTTTGAAACAACTAAACATGACCAGAGGGAGCGTCTTTTGCGACTTAGTGTAATCTGTGGGATTTGATAATTCACCTATAGGTGATGAACCTTTAAAGTGGACTCTGCAGTGTCTTTATTCGGTGAGGGACGGTGTATACCGTTAGGAATGCTTGGAAGGCTGCATGCTGCTCTATTCTGGGGAGCATTGTGAAATCTCCCTCCCCACGCTGGAGCCCCACCACAGCCTTGTGTCATTGCACGAGCAAAAGTGAGTAGATCAGTTCTATATCGGATGAAGTTAGTGGAGCTTCTATAGTTCTTAATTTTTTCTCTGTTTGTGGGTAGAGAATAACGATGATAGCATGTTGGGCTGGTAGATTTGAATCGACACGGATCTGCTTCGGTGTGTAGTATCTGTATATAGTTCGGAGATGTACCACATTGCACACATTTCCACCGAATGGTCAAAACACAGTCTGTTCCACTAACTCAGGTCGTTATGTTTCTACACTGGTTGCAGAAGCTTGGGGGTATGTCTTTCTCCGACTTCTGCTCAGTTCCGACTTAAACTGGAAAGATCACATGCGCTAGGATGTACAAAAGGGAGCAGTTGCGAGATGTGTTGGAATTTTACTGAAGCAGGTAGGTTTAGGAATGGTGACTCATTTCGAGATATGGGAGTGCCAGAAATCTGACTGAGTAGTGGTTGTAATGATTAAAGGAATTGTCAATAGGATCCAACATATGTACGTGCTTCAATGGAAAGAGCTGATTCCAAATCATGGGTATCATTTCTAGCGGATAGCACAACAATATATATCTGAGAAGCTAGTGTACATTTACTTATGACCTCAATTAGCACACCATCTACTAATGTTTGTGATCCTTCTCAATCAACCATGGTCTATAGCTCAGGGGATATAAAGCGGAACCTCTGATATGGTCTCGAGACAGAATGCAATATAAATACCATAGAATTATCTAGCTGGGGTGGTGGGAGGGAGTCGCAAATACTGCTTACATACCACGTTCCTTAGCCGAATCACTTTCAAAATGCAGTAATTTTGTCATTTGTTTGGTTCGTGGGCTACGTGTTGGTCTGATAATACACATTCCTATGATCACCATCACGGCATTTGTCCGGAAAAAAAACCATCTCATTCAGAGGTAATGTCGTACCTTGATTCGTAAAGTGGGTATAACTTTTAACATGGATATTTGTGTGCACCTGTAGAACCAAGATCGCTTGTGACAGTAACATACAGTAGTTGTTGGGATCGAGTTTTTTAACATCTGGTCGATTACGTCTCTCTTTCTAAGACACAGTGGTAGCACTCGCAAGAGAAACCTAAGAGACATGTCCACCATCGTTGATTTTCGGTCAGTATTTCGTATCATAGGCCATCACCTATTGACGAAGTATTGTACTTAGTAGTAGGCGGTGCATGATCGGTTCACCTTGAGCCTAAGGCTTATGAAGTATGTGTTTGTCTTTTGACATATGCAAAAGAAATGACTATGACCATTCATGAGGAAGGTGTGGATTTGACGTCTAGTACTGTGATAGCAAAGGGTCGTAAGAATGGTACTGATAATTCTATTTCCACAGCCATAGCCATCAAAAGGGTGTATTTCCAAAACTGCACTCATTGTCGAATGTCATTCAACTGAGGCCGCGATCTTAACATTTAGTTGTAAGTAGAGGGATTAAAGACATATGTGACCGATTTCTTAGGATGAATGATTTATAAATTGTTCAGTTGACTGCTTCTGCACATTTTGCGGTTTTATTTAATTGAGAGAAGATCGATTGTGGGGTGTGCATCTAGCATGGGAAAGACATGTTTGCCTCTGCTCTAGACATGAGGAACACCTTAGTTGATCTTATAAATTATAGGGATGATTTCGAATCTGTTACATCCCCAAGATTGGTATTTGCGTGCGGAAATCTCATTTTTCGTCTGTTTGTTTTTAGTTACTCAGTGGTCTAGAACATGCTCCACGTAGCTAAAGTTTCGAGTTTGTACAGAAATAATTCCCCATCTATATCTCTGGAATTATGTTGCTTGAGCGATCGATAGGATATTGCTGTGTGCGAACCAAGCGAAATTAGATATGTTCTTGTAATACCAGAGTCTGGAGATGGGTGTAGAAATGCGAGCAAGCTGACAGGTCTGGACCAGAAACAGTAATGCGTTTGTACCGAGGGGGGCAATGAGCCAGTCTTTGCACAACTGTTCTGAGAGTGACTTAGATCCACTGATGGATTTTGTATGGCGAAGGATACGAATTGTATGTTTACTACATCAAGACGGTACGCAGTGATATACTGCTGGGTTGGAGATTGGTTTAACGCTCTAATATTCAAGCTCCTGTTCTCATTGGGATAGCAGTGTAATTGAGTAAGATTCTTTCCATATTTGACGATATGTGTGGGACTTTGCGAGGTTTAGTTGTCAGTGCAATATGGCGATCAGTGTAAAATAGTTTATTGCGGCTGTATGTCCGTCTGTAGAAAGAAAGAAATGGTAGACGCTGCTTCCCTAGAACTGAGGAGCATCGTGACATAGAACCGGTGTGAGTGTAGGCACACAATTTTTTTGGGTGCTGTGCAGATATAAAAGATAACTGCACTGTGTGTGTGTACATACATATTGCATTGTAAAGTTACTGTGGCTTATGTTGTGTAAAATGTATATATATTGCATTGCATAGTTACTGTGGTTTATGTTGTGGCATGACTAGAGAGGATGACTGTGAGGGACGTATAGATTTAGCATATCCATAACCATGAGGGTATGAGAGAGATTTTTTATGTGGAAAATTATGTACGCTATAGATATTGACATTAGTTCCAAAAGCACAGCTGTCAAGAGGAGACATTACCTGTACATCAATCGGTGTCAGACTGTAGCTGCTATTGTAATATTTAACCGTGGTTACACTGGTGAGTATGTTCCTGGCTTCCAATATTAGAGTGAGTATCGTATGTATTTGATGCTCTGTAGACAACTTTCCGGGTTTAACTGTCAATGCTATTTAGCGGTCTGTGCAAAATAATTTCACCACTGAAAGTCCTGTCTGCAGAAAGAAAGAAAAGGTGGATGGTGTGTGTGTGTGTGTGTGTGTGTGTGTGTGTGTGTGTGTGTGTGTGTGTGCGTGTGTGCGTGTGCGTGTGCGTGTGCGTGTGCGCGCGCGCGCGCGCTCATAGTCCGCACGGATTCAGAAATCATCGTTCTTTTGGAACACAACTAGCTCTTTATACCCGTGAAGTAATGACAGCTATCAACAGGGGATATCAATAGATTCCATATTTTTAGATTTCCAGAAGGCTTTCAACACCGTTCTTCACAAGCATCTTCTAATCGAATTGCGTGCCTATGGAATATCGCCCAGTTGTGAGACTGGATTCGTGATTTCCTGTCAGAAAGGTCACAGTTCGTAGTAATAGACGGAAAGCCATCGAGTAAAACAAAACTATTACCCGGCGTTCCCAAAAAAAGTGTTATAGGCCCTCCATTGTTCCTGATCTATATTAACGACAGGAAAAATCTGAAGAGCCTTATTCCATTATTTGCAGATGACGCTGTCATTTGCCGTCTTGTAATGTCATAAGATGACGAAAACGAATTGCAAAATGATGTAGTTAGGGTATCTGTATGGTGCGAAAAGCGGCAATTCACCCTGAATAAAGAAAAGTGTGAAGTTATTCACATGAGTGCTAAAAGAAATCCACTAAATTTCAATTACAGGAAAAGTCACACAAGTCTTAATGCTGTAAATTCAACTAAATACACACATCAAAAGTAGTTTTGCATCAACCCGGTTAACATAACGCCTGAAGATAGATTCACTGTGGATATTGTATCACAGACACAGACCCTTTGACTATTCAGAGATGTCACTAAACCCGCCCAAAGATGTAAAAAACCATACATGAGCAGCGCCTATTAGACAGAGGGGGTGCTACAGCCGATCAGTTCCAGTCATTCCACCAGGTAGGACGTACACAGCTCGTGTTGTCTGTAGGTCAACCGTGCCTAGATGGTCAATACCGCGGTTCGATCGCATCCGCATTGTTACTTTTTGTGCTGGAAAGGGCTCTCAACAATGGGAGTGTCCAGGCATCTCGGAGTGAACCAAAGCAATGTTGTTCGGGAATGGAGGAGATACTCAGAGATAGGAACTTTCGATGAAATGCCTCGATCAGGCCGCGCAAGGGCTACTACTGCAATGGATGATCGCTACGTACGGATTATGGCTGGGAGGAACCCTGACAGCAACGCCACGATGTTCAATAATGCTTTTCGTGCAGCCACAGGACGTCGTGTCATGACTCAAACTGTGCGCAGTAGGCTGCATGATGCACTGACGACCATGCCGAGGTCCATCTTTGCAACCACGGCACCACGCAGTGCGATACAGATGGGCCCAACGACATGCCCAACGACATGCCCAATGAATCACTCAGGATTGGCATAATATTCTCTTCACTGACGAGTGTCGCATATGCCTTCAACCAGACAATCGTCAGAGACGTGTTTGGAGGCAACACGGTCAGGCTGAACGCCTTAGACACACTGTCCAGCGAGTGCTGCAAGGTGGAGGTTCCCTGCCGTTTTGGGATGGCATTATGTGGGGCTAACGTACGCCGCTGGTGGTCATGGAAGCTGCGATAACAGCTGTACGATACGTGGATGCCATCCTCCGACCGATAATGCAACCATATTGACAGCATATTGACGAGGCATTTGTCTTCATGGACGACAATTCGCACCCCTATCGTGCACATCTTGTGAACGATTTCCTTCAGGATAACGACATCGTTCGACTAGAGTGGCCAGTATGTTCTGCAGACATGTACCCTATCGAACATGCCTGGGATAGTTTGATAAGAGCTATTTATGGACCACGTGACCCTCCAACCACTGTGAGGGATCTACACCGAATCACCGTTGATGTGTTGGAGAATCTGTAGCAACAATGCCTTGATGAACTTGGGGGCTGTATGCCAAGACGATTACAGGCATGCATCAATGTAAGAGGACGTGCTACTGGGTATTAGAGGTACCGGTGTGCACAGCAGTCTGGACCACCACCTCTGAAAGTCTCGCTATATGGTGGTACGACATGCAACGTGTGGTTTTCGCGAGCAATAAGAAGGGCGGAAATGATGTTTATGTTGACCTCTATTCCAATTTTCTGTACAGGTTCCAGAACTCTCGGAACAGAGGTGATGCAAAAGTTTTTTGGTGTGTGTACTTAGGGATTACAATTACAAATAGCCTAAATTGGAACGATCACATGGACAATGTTATGGCTAGACCAAACAAAGACTGCGATTCTTTGGCAGAACATTTAGAAGGAGCAACACGTCTACTACGGAGATTGCTTACACCACGCATGTCCACCCTATTCTGGAGTATTGCTGTGTGGTGTGGGATCCGCATCAGGTGGGACCGAAGGATGACATCGAAAAAGTTCAAAGGAAGGGAGGCTCGTTTTGTATTATCGCGAAATAGATGAGATAGTGCCACAGATATACGTAAATTAGAGTGGCAATCATTTTTTAAAAAAAAGACGTTTTTCGTTGCGACGGGATCTTCTCATGAAATTTCAATCGCCAGTTTTCTCCTCCGATTGCGAAAACATTCTGTTGGCACCCAACTGCATAGGGAGAAATGATGATCACGATAAAATAAATCAGGGCTCGTACAGAAAAAATGAAATGCTCGGGTTTCCCGCGCGCAGTTTGATTTTGTATGGCGCAGGATACGAATGGCGTGTTTACTACATTGATAGGGTCTGCGGTGATCTATAGCTGGGTTGGAGATCGGTGTCACGCTGACATATTCAAGCCTTCATCGTTGATACTGTTAGTAACAAGTAATACTTTAAGATCTGATTTGGGGATTGGTGGCGTAGATGTGAACGTAGTTTCTTCGAGTTCCGTTCGAATGGCTGTAGATCAGTGACTGGACAGGTCTGTACTTAGGATTCATGAGACGCCCCTGAGCTAAAATATCTCTGCTGCCTCACCCCCACCACCCATCCAACCACCCACCGATATGAAATACAGGTATTTATTGAAGGTTGACTTGCAAACTTAAGAGTTATTTTTACAAAAATACAAACACAAGAAATTAATGTACTTTCACGCAATAAATATAAATGTAAACATTGAAATTGTGCTTTTACTGAAATTAAACAGAAACAATACAAACAATTTGTATTAAATTTAGAAAGGTATCAGGATGCAAAACACTGATTACTGAAATAATGAGTAGTTTTGTTTTTGCTCTGTCATTTGCAAACAAATTTACGATTTTTGCGTACATGAGTTTCACTGTCAAGTCTGATTCCATAGCAGAGCCACCGATATAATTAAGACGATCCCGTTTTTGTGAAAAATACCTTACTGCTGAGTGTTCTCGAGTGTATTTGAAGAGCAATGTTCAGTTTTGGCTAAAGATTCACCAAGTTGCTACCTTTTGGCATGTCGCAGAATCCTGAAAGAGTGTGACTCACTTTCATTCCTTACTTGAGAGGTGTAGCGTAAGAAGTGCAGTAACTGGAGTACAAATGCTTGTGGGAACGACGACGTCGCTGACCAGCTAGGGCAGCTGTGTGGACTCGCTCTGACTGTTTAGTGCGCGCAATCCTCGGTCGTGTCCACATGTCCCGTGACACTTGTTTCGACAACATCATTATTACTATATGTACGGGGTGTGTACCGCGTGTATTGTGTACTAACTGGGGTCCTAGAAACGACGGAGAGGCTTCTTTCCGCCGTAACCCTCAGTGGTTCACAACCCCACAGCATCACAGCAGTCCACCAACCTTGCCACCGCCCCTCACCGAACCCAGAGTTACTGTGCGGTTCGGCCCCCAGTGGACACCCCCCCCACCCCCCACCCCCCCCCCCACCCCCAGGAACGTCTCATACCAGACGAGTGCGAGTGGAACCCCAAATGTGTGCTTGGTAGTGTAATGATGGTGTACAGTGTTTGCGTAGCAATCGCCGACATAGTGTAACTAGGCGAAATAGGGGGAACCAGCCCGAATTCGCCGAGGTAGATGGAAAACCGCCTTAATAACCATCCACAGGCTGGCCAGCAAACCGGACGTGACACGAATCGGCCGGAGTGATTCGTGCCGGGGACCGGCACGCCCTCCCGCTCGGGAAGCACGGCGTTAGCCCGCGCGGCTAGCCGGGGGCGGGCGTGTACCTCGTACTGCACACCCGTCCGTGTCAGAGTTCCTCCACTGGTGGCCCGCAACGCAACACGCGAGCCACCACGGCAGCCACTGCGACCCGCCCACACCTCCTTCCTTGAAATCAATGTATGTGGTTGTGTGTACATGGACATGTTGGTGAATTATGCCGTACCCCATCTATGGGATATACAAGACACTATCATCTATCAGCGAGATGGCGCTCCCCATAATTGGGCTCGAGAATCCCGGGGTTTCCTTAATGAAAGCTTCCCCAACAGGTGGATAGCCAGAGAGATCCCAGTTCCGTGGCTCCCTTGATCACCTGACATTACCCCCTTAGATTTCTTTCTTTGGCGATATGTCTACAAAACAGCAGTTCCTGATATTGTGACAATGCAACACCGCATCAGAGAAGCCATTAGCACAATCACACCACACGTGTTGCAGAATGTGTGGCAAGAGATTAAATACTGCCTTGATATTTGGCGTGTTACCAGTAGCGCACATGGTGAAGTTATTTCAGTGTAATGTTCGAAAATGAACGAGTAGAGACCTATGTGGTATAACAAATGTTTCTTTTGTTGTATTCAATGAACAGTTACATTGTTTTGGTATCAAGGTAAACGTTGATGGATTTATCAGAAAATCTCAAAAAAGAAGTGGAGTGATTACAACATTTTGCTGTACTTTAGCCCACTAAATAGAATATGTGCTGAATAACGAATATAGCGAGTGTGGAGAGAGACAGTTTTAATTATAGCTTGCATGCCAGGGTAAATATTGGGTGGTTATAATTAAAGTGCAATGTCTTATGGAGGTCCATTGCGGGCTGTAATTATCGTATGGCAACTAAACTTGTAGATATGCTAATGCGTTAATGTGAAGCCGATTTACACGGGAAAAATAGTTTCAGTTTTCTCCTCCAGGTGCAAATCTGGGGCTGTAAACTGTATGACGGTGTGACATCCACGCTGTCATCTGACAAGCCGTAACGTGAGTGAACAGTGTGGCTATCGAGACGAGAGACGTGCACTGTGAGTGAAATTGAAATTTGCTGCCGCTCGCATGTTGCACTGAGATAGTATCGCTGACGGAAAGGTCTGGGACAGGCCTGTTGTCAATACATCGTATAATGAAGATGGTAATAAAATTCGAAAACACGGCTGTGTTGCAACTTCCTGGCAGATTAAAACTGTGTGCCGGACCGAGACTCGAACTTGGGACCTTTGCATTTCGCGGCCAAGTACTCTACCGACTGAGCTACCCAAGCACGACTCACGGCCCGTCCACACAACTTTAATTCCGCCAGTACCTCGTCTCCTACCTTCCAAAATTCACAGAAGCTCTCCTGCTAACGGCTGAGCTTGATGTGGCATCTGGAAGGAGAAGGCCTCCTATACAGTGGACGTTACTGGTTACGTTGCTGTTGCTGTAACTGACCACGCAGTATGTGCTGTGGGAAGTGCTAGTGCATTTGCAGTGTCACGAGAATCACCCATCCCATGATCAACAGTACAGAAAGTTTTGCGATATACACTCCTGGAAATTGAAATAAGAACACCGTGAATTCATTGTCCCAGGAAGGGGAAACTTTATTGACACATTCCTGGGGTCAGATACATCACATGATCACACTGACAGAACCACAGGCACATAGACACAGGCAACAGAGCATGCACAATGTCGGCTCTAGTACAGTGTATATCCACCTTTCGCAGCAATGCAGGCTGCTATTCTCCCATGGAGACGATCGTAGAGATGCTGGATGTAGTCCTGTGGAACGGCTTGCCATGCCATTTCCACCTGGCGCCTCAGTTGGACCAGCGTTCGTGCTGGACGTGCAGACCGCGTGAGACGACGGTTCATCCAGTCCCAAACATGCTCAATGGGGGACAGATCCGGAGATCTTGCTGGCCAGGGTAGTTGACTTACACCTTCTAGAGCACGTTGGGTGGCACGGGATACATGCGGACGTGCATTGTCCTGTTGGAACAGCAAGTTCCCTTGCCGGTCTAGGAATGGTAGAACGATGGGTTCGATGACGGTTTGGATGTACCGTGCACTATTCAGTGTCCCCTCGACGATCACCAGTGGTGTACGGCCAGTGTAGGAGATCGCTCCCCACACCATGATGCCGGGTGTTGGCCCTGTGTGCCTCGGTCGTATGCGGTCCTGATTGTGGCGCTCACCTGCACGGCGCCAAACACGCATACGACCATCATTAGCACCAAGGCAGAAGCGACTCTCATCGCTGAAGACGACACGTCTCCATTCGTCCCTCCATTCACGCCTGTCGCGACACTACTGGAGGCGGGCTGCACGATGTTGGGGCGTGAGCGGAAGACGGCCTAACGGTGTGCGGGACCGTAGCCCAG